>NW_024704749.1:7688785-7918785 GCF_018977255.1 Callorhinchus milii | reverse complement strand
GGGGGCGACGGTGGTGGTGGTGGTGGGGAGGGGGGGGATTTAGGAGGAAAGACTGGAATGGGGAGGTTCTCTTGGTGGTGGTGGTGGTGGGGGGGGCAGAGAAGGGTCTTTTGTGCGGGTTTAATTTAATGGCGGGCGGTAGGGGAGAGAGAGAGAGAGAGGTGGAGGGAGGGGAGTGCGTGAGTGAGTGCTCGGGCTCCCCAGTGCGGACCATCCTTTTGTTGCAGCGGGTGGACGGAACATCATCTCAAAATGAGAGCTCGGGATCATTTAGGAGTGAGGTCGGGCAGCATTTCCCTCCCCCCTCCCCCCACACGCACACAAAGGGTAGTGGAAATCTGGAACTCTCTCTCGCCCTCCCTCACCCAAAGGGGCTGTGGACGTTGCGTCCCCGTCACGTTTTCAAGACCGAGGCGGAATAGATTTTGGTTCGGACAGGGCATTTCGAGGGATTATGGTTAAAGGCGCGTAATTGGAATTGACCTACAGATCAGCTATGATCTAATAGAGTGGCGGGATAGGCTCCAGGGGCCCGAACGTCCTCCTGTTCTGATGTTCCTACGGAAGCGGAGCCCTTCTCTCTCTCTCTCTCTCTCTCTCCTCATCACCACAAGGAACTCCCGCAGTGAGTGCGCCGCTGTTGCACATGTAACTCCCCCACAGCCCTTTTGTTTCTCCTGCACACGGTCACTATACACCGAATCTTGCGCAACGCTTTGAGACTCTTTCCCTTGCCCACCACCCTCACACACACCTGACAGACACTGTACCAAATGCAATTATTTATTTATTAAATCCAGCTCCTTTGACCAAATACAAATCTACAGATCTCTCCCTTTGTATTTATTTGTTGGGGGAGAGGGAAATCTGTTATACACTTGACCCTGTGGTACACATGTCAATGTGGAGATTTTTGTGGTCTACACTGTTGAAGTTTTTTTTTCCCCAGCCTTGTGAAAGAAAAAAATGGGTAGTTTTGCTAAAGCCCGACCGGGACTGCTCCTGAACGAATCTCGGTTGTTGAAAGCTTGTCCATTAACACCTGGGTAAACGGTGTTATGTTCCTGAGGATGGCTAAGAGGTGATCTGATTAAAGGGTTTAAAGGGAATTGACACGTTGGAGGGGTGAATGATGCTTCCTTCTGGTCAATGAGTCCAACACACGGGACATATTGTAATCTTGACATTAAAACCAATTTTATTGTTTAATGATTAAAAATTATCTTAAGCAGTGTAATGTACTAAATATTCTGTTATTTTAGAGTCCTGAATATGAAATGAGTAGTCGGGTTAATGAGATACTTATTAAAGTGGAACGAAAACCCAACTAAGGGTGTAAATAGAATTTCTTGGAAAATATAGCAAATATTGCTGAAATGTAACAACAAGAATACATTTGTATAGCGCCTTTCACGTCGGGAGGACGTCCCAAGGCGCTGGACAGAGTACAGCATTTCAGACCTGAGCTGGGGTTGGGGGGGGGTAAGGGAGGAGAGGGGGACGGAGGTGGTCGATGGCAAGGTCGAAGAGAAGGGTCTTGAGGCAGGACTTGAAGGAGGCTAAGGAGGGGGTGAGGCGGAGTGACTGGGGAATGTACATGCTACCTCAGGCTCTCATTTGATTTTTGCTCATTTTTGCCCTACAATCAAAAGATAATCTCTATCCAGGGTAACGTCACATGTGAGAGGTGGGAACTTGGTACTGGAGAGCATCATTCCAGCTTAATTTAAACTTTTTTTAAAACAAAATCTTAGGCAAGTGATGCAGAACAAGATGGCTCCGTTTTGAAGAAACCTACTTCAGAAATGGAAAAGAAAAGTGAGAGATCTGCATCATCTAAATCTCCCAAAAGTTACAAGCATCACTCTTCACGATCTCGATCAAGGTCCAGATCGAGATCTAGGGACAGAAAACGGAAGTCTGGTGTGTACATTTTCTGGTAGTGTATGTGGTTCTACTGCCTTATGTGGGAAATTGGAATGCTCCCCAGTTATCACTGGAGGTTGCAGTTTTGTTTATTTTGTTTCTGTTCCTCCTTTAGGTCCCCAGGTGACATTCTTTGATATGACAGGTGGTCTGTTCTCAAACCTGTTTTCAATGCCCACATCCTTTGAATGTTTTGTTTTCATAATCCCCATCCCTACCTGAAATTGATGAATTCCACGTCCTCAACAAATCGATGGTGTTGCATGTTAGTACACTGTTACATCCCTGAAGAACTTTCAATTAAATTGATCCAATCCAAGCAACTTTTGATTTAATGACTCTTTGCTAAGAATTTTATGCCTCATTTACACAGGATAAATAACGTGTGAGAAATATAGTATAACAGAGGCATCTTATAACCAACTGACTCCTGCAATGAAATCCTCAACTGACCAAGGATTTGTACAGAAGTGATGAAACGAATCATATGACTAGTACCTTGTTTCTTGGTAATGTTTCTACCCGTTTTTATTTTCATATGTGCTGCATGAATTAAAGAAGCATTGATTCTTTTTATTAAATGTTTAATATAAATCCTTGTCGTTCGGTCTGTTGAGTAGGTTGTCCATTAAATGGTAGAAGTTTTTTCCATTTTACAGGGAGTGAAAGTCGGAAACACAGACGAAGTCGCAGCAGAAGCAAAGAGGTAATTAAACGCTTTCTGTAGCATATTGGTAACTTAAATAAATGATTGTAGTAGCACTCAGTTGTATTAAATTGAATACTGACAGTCGGCATGGTAAGTATCAAAAACAGTTGCTGTACATAAGTAAACTCTAGCTGTCTTGACAAAATATAGTCTGCTACCTGAGCATGTGATGTGGTGTAAAGATATTTCTTCCCACTACTGAAGGCCTGTTATAATTAAAATCAATGCAGTAAATGGGTTAAATTGACCATATATTGACACATTTTTAATATTTAGTGGTGTTGACAATTTAGGAGGCTATCAATGCACTTTTTTTGGCATTTTTCTGTGTTTGGAAAGTTTACTTTGTATACATAGATCACATGATAACATTTCTATAATGAATCGTACTCAGCGTGCTAATGCACGAAGAGACACAGCGAGCAGAAGACGCTGCAGAGTCAAATAGCAAAAAATATAAGCCTACCTCCTGAAAAGGTAAATATCAGCCATTCGCACTCATGTATTTGCTTTGTAAGTTGAAAGAATCACCAAGCAAATCTGCTTTGTTTGTGGTAGTCAATTGTCAGTTCAATTTGGTTTTCGGGTGGGTTTGTTCCCCCAAAATAGGTAATGTCAATAAGTTTGGCTTGTTTTTATTTGTTTCTTAGAACTTGCTAGTCTGTGCTACATGTTTTTGCCCGGAACTAACTTTGCTTTAGTGTTGCTGAATGAAAGCCTAAATCTTGGCAATAGTTTTATTGATCTGATTAAGCCAATGAACCAAAAATGTTAGATTATTGTTGGGCAACAATTGTAGCACAGAATTTCATTCAGTGAAGGTTTATTTATTACAGTAATTTTAGAATTGGTATTAAAGACTTTGTGTTTCTTAAAGCAAATGTTTATTGTCTGTAAAGGAGCTTGAACTTGAATAAGATGAACCCTCCAATACTTTACTATTATTATTGAGTTTGTCTAATTTAATTGGATTCAGATTAGGTAATGGTATTGGGTGGTGTTCTGAATTAGAGCACGGTTTTTATCTCTGGGACCCAAGGTCAAATAAAACCCCAGATTGAACAAGAGAGAAACACAAAGCCGCCTCATAATTTCACAAAAAATGGTAGCTTCACTCAGCTCATAGGAATAGCCCAATTTCCGAAAGCTTGGAAAGGTTATTCAGTACTAAGCTCAACAATACAATCTCTGGTCTGTGCTGAGGGATGCAATTGACATGTGGGTTAAGGTGGGGATCAGAATGAATGTTCCTTCCTGTTTGGGCAGCATTGGGCTCCGCTCTGACTTGGTGTGCACTCCATACATTGGAAGAGTACCCAGGGAGAAGGAAAGGGTAAGTTAAAAGCCTTCAGATGGAGAGGAAAACAGTGGGGGCGTGGGGTGGGGGTGAGCTTTTATGGAGCATGCACAGGAGGTGGGGGAGATAAAGACCAGAGGTTGTAGGTTTGTATCATGGTCTGTGGTGAATTGGCTGATTCAGGTTTGGTGCTATAATTTGCTTCAGTGCCTCTGTCGAAGGGAGGAGGAAAACTCATACTAGGCTCCTATTTCTGATCACCATTTGAAGTCTCTGCTGCATATCTGTAGTGGTTGTCTTTGCCTGGCCCTACAATCAAAAGCTAATCTCTATCCAGGGTCACGTCACACGTGAGAGGTGGGAACTTGGTACTGGAGAGCATCAGCACGCAGCTGGAGTCAGTGGCTTCAGAGAGGGGGTGAAGGAAAAATTTAGGAAAATAAAAAAAACCTGTGAGTGTTTGAAAAAGTGGAAAGGGTCTAATTTCATTAGTGCTGACATCTGTTACTATCTATAAATCCTGAATTCAATGAGATTGAATTTTGACGTTAAATTAATCTTCTAGTGATATATTGAGTTTACCCAATGTCTCCACCTGAGACATTGCTGAGCCTCACTGAAGAAAAAAATGTATACTTTGGTGCAAATGGTTACAGGAACTAATTGGAAGGTGAAGTTTCGGTTCTTTAGAAGCCTGGTGCATATTTAGATTCTGCAAACGTGCTTATTTTTAATGTAAAGTGCAAGCCATCTCGAGATTGCTGTAGAATATCAGTGACTTATATTGAATGTTGACCGTAAAATCATGTTTGTACTTTTTATAGGGTTCCTGCAGCAGGTTTGGATTTTTTGGTGTTTAAATATTTGAGAATTTACAAACTTGAAATGTTTAGTGAAACCTTATATATAGCTTTTCTGTGATTATTGGCTACCACAAAGGTTTAGAATTCCTGCAAGTATTAGAACCCAATAGTTTGCTTAAATTCACCAACAGCAAAAGATTTTTATTCAACATTTTTGTTGCATGAAGATAGGAAACATAACTTCCTTTTGAAGTCATTTGCTATGTTGTTGGTGAGTTTAAACATCTTAAAAATATGGTTATTGAATGTATTTTTAACTGAAGAGATTGCAAACATGACTTAGCAGTAAGGACATCGTAATTTGATTATATTGGTATATTTTTTGTGAAATGTCACATATTTCAAAGGATATTCTAAATGCTCAGTGATATACACGTACTCGGAAGAATTGTTTCAATCAGCTGCAAATGCAGTGTAACCTTCAATGATTATCAGATGATCTCTCAATTAGTGGAACATGAATTTCAGTGCTTTTAATTTTATCTGCTTCATCCCATCTAAATTCATGTTCTTCAGCACGTAAAAGAGAGCTTTATTTTGGCCAAGGATTAGTTATCCGCGCTTGCAGAGTTAAACTGTTTTAATTGAAAGTAGTTGATACAATTCAAAAGTTTTTGGTTTTTTGGCTAGTCTGGGGAATGGGGCATTGACAGGTACAGTTTCTAAGGTAAGTGAAGCATTGACTTTGGGTTCACTGATTAATCTTAGACTCAGTACCAATTTATATTAAAAAAATGACTTCTGACGTTTTGGGAAATTAGTTGACTAATGGAATCCTTTTTAGCAGGAGTGAGAATCTGACACTTCCATATAGTAGTTGAGATCCAAGTCCTGTTAAATATCATATGGGATTATTTGTAACTGAGGCAATGGGCTTTAGCTATTGGAGTACATTCTGTAAATATAAGACTCCATGGAGAGCATTGATATGTTATGATTGTGAAAGACTTAGCTGAGAAATTGATTTGCCTTTTACTCAAGTCAGTTTTAATCCCAGTGTAGCTGGAGAACTCTTCGTGCACAGTGGCAGAGGTTCATGGACACAGAATAATAAATGAAAACATACCTATAATCCTTTTGTTGCTGGTATTGCATTCTTGTTTATGACTTCTGTTTCTTTGGGTTTGGTGTGTTGTAAAGCATTGGATGCCGAGAGAATGTTGCATCACTCCAACTAAAACATTCAGACAGTCGTTGCTTTTACAACCCACCGTTAGAGCTTTATATTTTGATGCCCATACTAACTCTCTTTGTTGCACTATTTTCCTGAAAGAACCAACTTCTTCTTAAAACAGGAACGAAGACGGGACTTGAAAGAAAAGTACAGCAGCAAAAAACAGAAATCTTCCGATCAAACCGAGAAGGAGCATGACAAATGGAGAGAGAGGCTGAGTTCGACAGAAAATGGGGAAGACAGACCAAAACGCAAAGAAAAGAAACCTCCAAGAGGCCATAGTTATTCACGATCCAGGTCAAGAGAACGGTACGTTTGTTGCGAGTATATTTCAAGGAATATTTCATATTATTCAGTTGCCTTGTTCATATAGAATCGTGTATATGTGTATCTGTGTGTGTATATATATATATATATATTAAAAATATTCTCAGATTCCCCAGGGGCTTGACCTTACAATTGCTGTTGCTCTGACTGGGTGACAAAGTACGATGGGACTTTATTGCAGATTGAATCACCTGATTGGGGATCAACCAGTTAATTTTAATGCCATGCACCAGAATGTACACAAATAAAAGCTTTAATGTCATGAAACTTTCTTAATGACAAACGTTTTATGACATTAAAGCTTTTATTTAATTCAGTGAATGCTCTTTACAAGTTTTGTTATTGATAACTCACGTGGTTTGCCTTTCTAATGCTTTAGGCGCCATCGGAGCCGTGAGAAGAAGAGATCCCGTTCACGTAGTAGGTCCAGGAGGTCGAGGAGCAGGGACCGGCGATCGCGAAGCAGAGATAAGAGATCTAAGAGCAAGGATAAAAGATCCCGCAGCCGAGACAGGAGATCGAAGAGCAAGGACAAGAGGTCTCGGAGTCGAGACCGGAGATCAAGAAGCAAGGACAAACGATCCCGAAGCCGAGATAAGAGATCGAAGAGCAAGGACAAACGATCCCGAAGTCGAGACAAGAGGTCAAAGAGCAAAGACAGACGATCGCGGAGCCGAGACAAGAGGTCAAAGAGCAAAGATCGACGATCACGGAGCCGAGACAAGAGGTCAAAAAGTCATGACAAACGGTCAAGGAGCAGAGACAAAAAGCGCCGTCCAAAGTCCCGATCTCGATCACGGTCCAGGCACAAGATACGTAGGAGCAGGAGCAGAAGCAAGTACGTTAGTGCTTCATTACTTTTTTTCCTAACTGTAAATACCCAATTGATAATGCCCTTACATTGGTGTCATTTATCTGATGTATTGTGTTTCATATGACTTATGGATGGGAACCAACAAGCCTCTTGTTTTTGAATTTTGTGCATTGATAACCATTTTGTAATGAAACTTAAATTTGCAGGGACAAAAGAAAGCGCAAATTCAGCAGGAGCCGGAGCCGGACTCCTACAACGTTCAGGGGCCGCAACGCTGCCATGGATGCTCAGGAAGCATTAGCTAGAAGGTAGGTTTGTTATGTTTCATTCTGTGTGTGTGTGGAAGGCCATTGAAAGCCATTACTGAAGGTGGATTTAGAAGGTAGACCTACACATTGGGGACCAACAGCAGCAATTCACTGACTGTTATATTTTTAATATTAATGTTATAATATTATATAATATAATATTAATGTTTTAATAATAATGTTATAATATTTTTGATCACAGACTTGAGAGAGCAAAGAAGCTTCAAGAGCAAAAAGAAAAGGAACTCCAGGAGAAACAGAAAGTGGAGCAAACAGATGCTATAGGTAACCTTTCATCATTGAAGCTAATATATTTGTTGATTTTGAGTTTTGAAAAATATAATTAAGGCAAAGGTAGCAGACAAGCTGCAAGGAAATGTAAACTTGGTTAGTATTTTATTGTTTATCATTCCCCATTTTGTGGGTGATTTTAATTTTAACTTTAACTTAGAAGTATGAGGAAGACCTTATCATTCCAAAAATTCTCAAAAAGTGCTAGATGGGCAAAGTGTGCTGATAAGGTGAATGATCAATTAATCTAAAAGATTGTTGGCCAAGGCACCCGTGGAAATACCCTTTGTAAATATGTTACCAAATCTTTATTCCACAGGCTTCTTTATTTCTCCTTACTCTTCAAATCTCTCTTTTGAAAGTTAAGATATTTATCATGGTGATAAGAGGCCAATTTAAATCTGTCTTTCTATTCCATCAACAGCAATAAATTACACTTGTATAGCAAGCAGTGAATCTGCTGTACACGATTGGCTACCGCGTTTCGCCCACAAAATATACAGTCAATTCACTTTACAGTATATTCTGTGAAGCGCTTGAGACATCTCAAAGATGTGATAAGTCGCTATATCAAATGTAAGGATGATTATTGTATTATCTTTTGACAATAAAGGGCCCTTTTTTATGAGCCATATCTAATTCAGTACTTGTTTTAAAAATCCCCTTTTAAATGAAGTTCTACAATCTCTTATTTTGCATGTATGGTCTGCTTTCTGAAGGTTTCCCATGTCTAAAGGATGTTCAGAATAATTATATGTCACAATTAATTTGCTTCCTACAGTGTCCCATAACCAACAACAACAACAAGATTACATTTGTATAACACCTTTCATGTCCCAAGGAGCTGGACTGTACAGCATTTCAGACCTAAGTTGGGGTTGGGGGGGAGGTGGGGGGAAGGGGGGTGACCAATGGCATGGTCGAAGAGGAGGGTTTTGAGCCAGTACTTGAAGGGGGCTAAGGAGGGGGGCGAGGCAGAGTGATTGGGTTGAGTAGCCAATTTATTTGGCTTTGGGGTTAAATTTAGATGGGGCAGAATATAACTGGATATTGGCAGAATATAACTAGAGTTGCTTTTACTGCAGTTCCTATTTTGGCTTCTAAGGCAGTTTGTAAAAAAACAATCTGAGGAAAGAGGACTCTTGTCTGACTGTAGTAAGCGAAGCACCAAGTTAAAAGCTCTGTGTGTCTGATTGTGTTGTACCAGTGTTTAATTGTGAGTATTACTAATTTAAAGACCTTCAGAATTCCTGTTAGGAAATGGGAGCAGGTTGTAGAGGGGAGATTTTATAATAGTAATCTTTGCATTTGACACCGTGCCTTATCACGTCTTTTGAGACATCTCAAAGCACTTCACGGGACACACTATAAAGCGAATTGACTGTATTTTGTGGGAGAAAAGCAGCAGCCAATTGCGCACAGCAGTGTCCCACAAACAGTCATGGGTTGAATGACCCCATGATTATTATTTTGAAGGAATTATTACCCCCAGAAGCGATCTGCCAATTGACTAACAACCAGTTGACTAACAATAAACTCCATTTACTGCTAGGTAACCAGAGAGAGGCATTTATGTGAATAAGGAAACTTGCCTAAGGTTTCCCCCTGATTTGACCGCCCGGGAATCAAACTCAGGTCCTCTTGCTTGCGAGGCAAGCATTCTGAATGTCCGATTCTCGTATGTGCATGGTTCATCAGGATCCAGACTATATGTACAAACGCAAGAGTGATACTTTAGTGCAAAATTAGGATTTTTTAAAAATCTAGTGGACAATGTTTTTTTGGAAAAGTAAGTGTTTTCTACTTTCAATAGATCCAGCTAGCGAATCACTTGGAAGTATGAACCCAACAGGTAGGAAAGCTTAATGTCTACCTATCAGCAAATGTTATTGCGACACGTTGAATGTTATTATATGACTGCAAGGCTGGGAGGTGCATACATTCTTGTGTCAAATGTGTTGCTGGTGACATGAAACAGATTATATAGAAAAGATTGTTTGGTGTTTTGTTTGAGAAGAGTGCACTTGGAGGATTGCACAACCTCCAGCCACAATCAATTGTGATTGTGCATCTCATGGAAGTTGTTCAGCTGAAACAATATTATAAAAATTGGGTGCTGGGATTTTGCAGTGTTTCATTGAGTGTGGGCACTTTGACCACTGGTCAAAATTTGACCTTGAGTATTAATGGCAATGATTTATTGAATTTGTTCAGGGATTTGGTGCAGAGACATTAACACTGCATATTGGGGAGAGAGAATGGCTGACACTGTGTAGTACTAAATAACAGTGTAACATCTGCAGTTGGGTCATTACATTATATTTTGGAGACTGATTTGATATCTGAACTCAGAACAATGGGGCTTGACCCAACTGGTGTGCATTTTAGACTCTACTGCAGATTGAACACAGTATCAGAAGTGTTGATGTAAAATAAAAAGCGCTCATTCTGTGAAACTGAATATGCACTAATGTGGGTGAATGTTTGAATTGCCTAAATGTTCAGAACTGCTGAAGATTGACCAGAGGAGGCAAGTGTAGTGAGTGACTGATGTTTGGTGTCTTTCAGCTGTGGCAAGTGGTGGATCAGTCCTCAATGTTGCTGCCCTCCTGGCATCTGGTACTCAAGTCACACCTCAGATTGCAATGGCTGCTCAGATGGCAGCACTACAAGCCAAGGCATTGGCTGAAACTGGCATAGCAGTGCCCAGTTACTACAACCCAACAGCTGTGAACCCAATGAAGTTTGCAGAGCAAGAAAAGAAACGGAAACTGCTCTGGCAGAATAAGAAAGAGGGGGTGAGTTTGAATGTTTAAAGTTGGTTTGATTAGTAATGCCTTCATACCCTCTACTTTTAATGGTTTTGCACTAGCTTTGGGTAGAAAAGTTTACGTTTTTAGATGCATTTGAATAATACTTCTTGCATTTAATATAGCGCCTTATTGAGACATCTCAAAGCGCTTCACAGGATATACTGTAAAGTGAATAGACTATTTTGTGGACAAAATATGGCAGCCAATTGCGCACAGCAGAGTCCCACAATTTTTTTTTCTCCACCCAATTACACCATGTAATGTGACAGAGCGAGTAAAGTACCTATTTCCAAGTGTAGCTTTATAACTGGATGATTGATTTGGGAGTTCATGTGAATCTTTTCGTGGGAATTTGCAGACAGTACTTGCTGTGTGCACTAATATAAATAGGTTCAGATTTGTTGTGTGGATGGGGAAATAACTCCAGCAATTATTCCAGGTTTAACGTTTCTTTTGTTGAATCCATAGTAAATAGTTCCAACAAATTTGGTAACAAGTGGCACTGTGTTAGTTCAGTATGGGACTCTATCACTGCTTGGCAGGAATACTGGGATCTATTGTGTGTATCTGTGGGTGAAATAAGCACAGGGTTGGCTGATGGTGGCTTATTTTTCACAATTTTTTTTGATCATGTTCCAGGATAAGTCACAGACTGCAGAATTGTGGGAAAGGCTGAATTTTGGTAACAAGGACCAAAATGTAAAATTCCGAAAATTAATGGGCATCAAGGTGAGGCATATTAAGAATCGTTAAATTCACTTCCATACTCTTCACATAATTTACTGTATCTTGTGTTAAAAATGTTGATTGCAGAGATAAGAGAATTATAAGCGATCATTGAAAGCTTTAAGTTTTAATAAAGACCTCAATTTGCTGAAATGTGAATGTTTTAGTTATAATAATCCTTGCATTTGATATAGCGCCTCATCACGTCTTTGAGACATCTCAAAGCCCTTCACTGGATAGACTGTAAAATGTAGTGACTGTGTATTTTGTGAGCGAAACGGGAGAGTAATTCTTATCTTTATTGTAATTCTGTGTTGAAGGATGAGGAGGAGGTGAGAACACCTACGGCGGCGACTGAAGAAAGTTTCAAAACTTTGAAGCAACAAGAGGAGATGTTCAGGAACCTGGATGCTCAGTATGAGATGGCACGATCACAAACACACACCCAGCGAGGCATGGGACTGGGTTTCTCCTCTTCCATGAGAGGAATGGACACGATTTAAGAATAAGATGTTGAACTTGTGCTGAAGTACAGCACATTTTTATATTGTCTTCATCCATGTTGGGAGACTTCAAGCTTCATCTTTTCACCTTCCTGTTTACCGGAAAAAAAAGCTAGCTGTCTAGCTTGCATGGTTGTTGCAATGCAAAAATAATTTATTATTAAAAAGGTTTTGATTGTAAAGATAACAGTGTATCAGGCAATCGCATTGTGATAGTTACTCTTCCTTAAAACCGAAACTTTGAAGGAACACTTATTTGGTGGTGTTATTTGCAGCAAGGAAAGGAGATTCTATCACTTTTTTAATGTATTTGAAGTGATGTCTGCAGACTGGTTTCAAACCACCCAATCTCACATTTTGTTGTAATACTTCATGTTGCTGTATTATGTGATTGCTTTTGTACTAAAACTTGTACAGTTATTTTCATCTTTCGAAAGGCAAATGATTGTGTAGTTGTAAATTAGGACATAGTTTGTTTGTAAGTACCTATTGCAGTGCTGAAAGGTGCGTTATAGTGCACTGTTCATTGCAAAGCTTTCTGGACAATAAATGGATGATTTTCAGTATAACTATTACAAAATGTGTTCTAGAATGCTCTGAGCATGGTTCATTGTGTCACAAAGCGATAATTCTCATATTATTTGAACCTTAAAGTCTGTCCATCAAAGATAATGGTGGATATTTTAAGATGTCAAGGCTGCTTTGAAGTGAAGAGTAATAACATGAAGGCTGACAAATTTCACTCACTGTTTGTCACGACATTGCTGTAAGTTCCCAAGTGGTGAAAATATTAGTTTAGTGAAAGTCCACAGAGCACCTAAAAGCATGCAGTGGTGGCCCCTTTAGAACTTGGGAGCTTTGAATCATAAGAAATATACTTGTGTTGATAATATTTTATCATGTTGATGCATAACGAAAGGCTACATACAAGTATGTTTCAGTGTTGTCAGACATGTAGCTTGTTAATGTGCACCAGTAATAACTGATTACATCAATGTAGCACAAAATCCTTCTTATTGTTGTGCACTATTTTCCTGCCATTATCTGCTATAACCAAACCTTGATCATTGTTAGATGTTCCACTATGAACAATAATGGAATACAAATATACAAAGAATTGCTTCCTAAATAATTCGTACACCTTTGAAATGTTGCAGAGAATAAATTTGTTTAATGCAAATTAAGCTTTAAGTAGACTTCTGGTGAAAATCATTCTCGTGTAGCTGAGTATTGTGTATAGCTTTCCCTCCAATAATAAACCAATTATCCTCTTAATCTGCGGTCTAAATGAAATTGGAGCGGGCATTTTAATAATAATAATCCTTGCTTTTGATATAGTCCTTATCACGTCTTCGAGCCATCTCAAAGCGCTTCACAGAACATACTGAATAAAATACTTACTTGCATATTAAGCTTGAATATAAAACGTGAGCTACGCCAGTGATCAGATTATGATTAGCAAACTCTAGAATAAGAAGCAGTATGGGATACTCGCTTTGCCGTTTCCACATGGCAGAATTATCATCAAGCCCCATCCAGTTTAATAGCAAAACCTTCATAGCTTCAGGAAACAATTGATCCACCAACTCCTCTGCAGGTGGTAAGTCTGTGATCCTGCTGATATGTGTTGTTTTGAAATCTTCCACTTGACTGCTGATTGAGGCATTGGCAGCATAAAACTGATGCCCCAACCAATTGCTGACCGCATAAAGCATGTGGCTGCCATAAATAGAATCTGCTCCCAGTTCAATAATTTCCGTTTTGACAACTAAGTCTTGAACTTGGGACAGAAATTCCTGCACTGTGTCAACCAACCTCTGCACAGATACAGTTTCACTTAACAAGAGTTCTAAAAAATCAGTCAACAGTGCAATAGCTTTCCCTTGCTCTTGAATTTGTGCAGGTAAATTTCTGATTGCTTGAGAAGCTAATTGGAGCCTTGCAGATAGAGAATCATAACCTGTGGCCTCCAAACGTGCTGAGTTATTTGGACAGGGTTCACTCTCTTGTACACAGTAGCTGTGGTCACCTTCACACACAACTCTGGTACTGATACCACAGTCCAAAGATGACGCAGTTGTCCTATTTCTGTTAATGGAATGCAATTCACACTCTGAATAAGTGGCTTGAAACTCCGAAGGCGATGCAAAATCTTGGTGGCTTCCTGTTTCCATAAGGCAATTTTCGGACTGTTCGGAGATGTTTTGCAGGAACTTAATGTTGTAGGTCTGGTTTAGAAGAGGATCATTTATCCTGCCTTTCCACAAATCCTACCACAGAGGGAAAGGTAATTGATGACAAATACTTGATTAGATTTACCATCAGTAAAATTGTTAAATATGAAAACGACTAATCTATTGTGTACTTGTAGTACCTTAAGAATGTCGAGGACTTCTAACTGTTGCTCTTTACTGTACATTTCGAAAGCCACTCGAAACAGTCCCTGAATGCTGTAAAACCACAAACTGTTCACCACACTTGGCACCTTCAGTCCTTCAAATCGTATAGCTGAAAGTAAATGGTTACAGGATAGACAGGATTCAACATAAAACGTGACAGTCCTGAGAAACACGAGAAGTGGAGCAATTCACATTTTCTTTCTCAGTAGAAAAACTGCACGGGCCAACCGATTAGTCCTGGACGACAACAGCCACTGCAGAGAGACTATGTTTAGAGAATTTAGGATTTCTTTGCACATCTGGCTATTTGCAATGTCAATCCAGCTTGTATTAAGAAAGATAATAATAATAATAATCCTCGCATTTGATATAGCGCTTTTCACGTCGGGAGGACGTCCCAAAGCGTTTCACAGAACACACTGTAAAGTGAATTGACTACATTTGTGGGCGAACGCGGCAGCCAATTGCGCAGAGCAATGTCCCACAAACAGTCGTAGATTGAAAATGACCAATTTATTATTGTTTTTGGTTTTGGAGGGATTATTATTAGGCTCTGTGTGGAGTAAGGAAACTTGCCCAAGGTTTCGCCCTCTGCCTGGAATTGAACTCAGATCTCTCGCTTGCAAAGCGAGTGCTCTAATCACTGAGCTACAGGACTCCACGAGCTACAGGATGACCTATGAAAAACACCTAAATAATCTGGAGCGCTCAGAATCTCGGAGCAGGCCTTATAGACATATAAGGTGCTAATTGAGTTACTGTAAGTACCGTTACTTTTAGATACTTCAAGGCATTAGGTAAAGGGGGCATAGATTTGGGGGTGTGAAGGGCAGGTTCAGGATAAACACAGGGTCTTGCTACCATTTCAGTTGGAAAGAAAGAATTTGAGTTTGAAGAACTGAATGATGTAACTGCAAAGAAGTCAAATGGTTTGTATACAATACAGCATATAGATGAATTCGCCCACAAAATACAGTCACTGCATTTTACAGTAGATTCTGTGAAGCCCTTTGAGACATCGTAACGGCGTGATAAGGTGCTATATCAAATGTAAGGATAATTAATTAATCCAATTTTAAAATCAAAAGGGTTTGCCTTCTCTGTCTTACAATTTGCCCCGAGTAATTTTTACAGCTAACAATGCTTGCAGAGCGAAACGAGAAAGGCAAAGAGTAGAGGTCAAATCTCGGAGCACTATCGTACCTGAAGTGAAGCTCAATTTGGTTGCCAGTCCTTTCTTTGCAAACTTTGCGTGAATTCTTGGATGATTTTCAACCCGAATACCGGTTTTAGCAACAATGTCAGCCCCCAGGAAAAGGGGAGGCAGATTCTCCTAAAAGAGAACGGAGAGGGAAACCAAACGCAAGATGTTAGGCAATATTACCTACAGGGAAGAAATAAACAACAAGAAATTACATCTGTAAAGCTTCTTTCATGTTGGGGGGGGGGGGGGTTAGGGATCAGGAGGGGTTGAGGGCAGGAAGGGAGAGGGTAGGAGGATGACTGAAGGTACAGTCCAAGAGAAAGATTTTACTTCTATTAAATATTGTTGCATTTTCCTACTGGCAGGATAATGCAAGCTGCAGATCCATTGTCAAGAGATGTGAAGTTACACGAACCTCCGTTTGAATCTCCTTGCACACTTTAATCGATTCGGGCGACCTCAGGAACAGATATCTGAATTTGCGGTGCCCAACGCTCCACTCAGGTAAACACACTGGAACTCCTTCAGCAGATTCCATGATTACTTTGACGGTGCATCCACATCCCCTGAAGCTGCAGAACTGCTCGGGTGCCTTGGGACTTTCTTATAACTTGGGACGTTTTTCCGACGTGAAAGGCGCCATACAAATGCAATTTTGTTGATGTTGTTGCCACGTTGCACCAGGAGCCAGTTTCCCTCCTCCTTATAGTTTGATCCAATGCTTCATGCCGTTTTTTACTCGTGAAAAGGTCTTAAATTCCAGAACATACACCAGGCAGCATTTCCTTACACGGAACAGTAATCAATAGCTGGAACGGGTTCCCAGGAAGGGTGGTCAAGGGCGGGACCCTGGATTCATTTAACCAACTGGTTGAGAAACGGTGCCCGCTATTGGAGAGATGGTGGAGGGCTGGTAATCAAATCGGAGAGATTGACTGAGGAGAAATAGCCCTCTTCTCAAGTAAGAAGTAGCGAGTCGCTGAGATGGCGATCACTTTGGAAGCGATGAGATCAAATGGGGCCGAAAGACACCTCTTCGCGTGAACCTCTGGTGATCTCCTTTTTCCTTTCCCACCATTCAGAGACCCTCCTTAAGTTCTCTTTCCTCTTCCTCTCTCTCTCTCTCTTTATCTTTCTTCCTCCCCCTCTCCTTTCTTCCCTCTCCTCTCTTCCCCTCTCCTCTCCCTCCCCCTCTCTCCCTCCCTTCCTCTCCCTCCCTCTCTCTCCCTCCCCCTCTCTCCCTCCCTTCCTCTCCTCTCCCCCTCTCTCCCTCCCTTCCTCTCTCCCTCTCCTTTCTTCCCTCTCCTCCTCCCCCTTCTCCTCTCCCCCCTCTCCCTCCCTCCTCTCTCCCTCTCCTCTCCCCTCTCTCTCTCCCTCCCTTCCCCTCTCCCTCTCTCCCTCCCTTCCTCTCTCCCTCCCTTCCCCTCTCTCCCTCCCTTCCCCTCCCTCCCTTCCTCTCTCCCTCCCTTCCCCTCTCTCCCTCCCTTCCTCTCCCCCTCCCTTCCTCTCCCCTCCCCCTCTCCCCCCTTCCTCTCCTCTCCCCCTCTCCCTCCCTTCCTCTCTCCCTCTCCTTTCTTCCCTCCCCTCCTCCCCCCTCTCCCTCCCTTCCTCTCCCTCCCTTCCCCTCTCCCTCCCTTCCTCTCCCCCTCTCCTCTCCCCCTCTCCCTCCCTCCCTTCCCCTCTCCCTCCCTTCCCCTCTCCCTCTCTCCCTCCCTTCCTCTCCCCTCTCCCTCTCTCTCTGGAGGTGTTGCTATGGGGAAGACCTCTGTTGCGTACGTGCGCGCGACCCCTGACCTTTGACACGACTCCGGTGGGGGGGGGGGAGGGAGGGAGGGAGGGAAGCGGGAGGTCAGTCACAAGATGGCGGCGGCGTCGGTGGGTTTCGGTGACCGGGAGCTCTTCCAGGAGTTTAACGACGACGGGGAGTCCCCGGGGCCGTCTCACATCCGTTTCCGCGACGAGGAGGACGACGACGGCGGCGGCGAGGGGGGCGAGGCGGCCGCCGAGTCGCTGAGGAGGCGGCTGGAGGAGTGCGAGGAGCGGGCGGGGGCGCTGCAGGCCGAGAATATCCTGTGTCAGCAGCGGCGCCGGGAGGGCGGGCGGGCGGGAGGGAGGGAGGAGGGAATCAAACGGCGGCGCCTGTACGGGAGCTCTCGGCGGGAAGACGATAGGAACCGGAGGAGGCCATTCAGCCCCCGTGAGCCCGTTCCGCCGTTCAGTTAGATCATGGCGGATCTGTACCCCCCCCAACGCCACTTAATATACCCGCCTTTGCCCCACATCCCTTGACCACCTCCTCCCCCCCCCCCCCCCCGACCTAACAGATATCTGACCGCCTTGGAAAATTTGAACCGGTCCAGCATCCGCCGCCGTTCCGGGGAGGGACGGAGTTCCAGGTGTCCACTACCCCCCTTCTCCCCCCCCCCACCCCCCCTTTCCCTTTTCACCTACATGGAAAAACCGCTTCTTGGTCCCACTCCTGAACGGCCCAGCGCTGATTTTAAGATGCCGCCCCCACTGGTTTGTTTGGAGTCCCGCGCCAGAGGCAACCGGCGGGAGCCGGTGACGGGACGGCGCGGAGGGTAACGCCGCCATCTCAGCGGCGCTTCCTTCTCCGGGAACAGCCCGCGACCTCCAGACGCACGCCCTCCGCTTGACCGCACTTGAGCCACAAAACCGACGGACGGACCCTGAAACGGGCTGTGCTGCCGGCAGATAGTTGCAGACAGTTGCGCGCAGCAGTGTCGCACAAACAGTCGTGCTTTACTTTCACATTCCCTGTTAAGTTTCTATCTGCAGCTGCCTCTTCTATCACCCGGGGAGCTTCGCTTTCCTTGGGGAATTTGCTGTGTGATTTTGTTTTAGTTTAAAACGACGGCAGATGCATCAGATTCCCAATATCGTGGTTTTATCAGATTGATGATGAATACTTGTTTGGTTTCACTTTCAATTCCTCAGCACATCCCTATCCCCTCTCTGTGCCATGCTTTTCATTGGATCTTCACAGCTATTTGCTCTATAGTATGTGTGAAGGATACATTTAAAAATATCTAAAAAATTATTTCAACATCTGTAATATCCAGTCCATAATACACTAAGAGACTGACTTATTAGAGTTGTTTGGAATGTACTTACTGCCAATCTTAAAGATTTCCTTGACAGTCAGCTTACATCAGGAACTCAGACGGAAGCTAAACTTATTGACTCAGCCAAGGTGAGTTGGACATTAAGGAAGTACAAGGCATTTAATTCTGAATTATGGTATCTAGTATTGTCTTAACTAACTTTTATAGTACACTCTTGTCCTCCAGCTATGGATATATTTTATTTCATACAGTACCATGTGTGTTTGTATCATTGTGTCAGATAGAACTTCTTAGCAAGTTGTGTGTGTTTTATTATTCCTACCTACTTTTGAAGGTAGTTCAAATGGGAATAATTGTCTACTTCCTTATCTGATTTATAAAACTCGAACAGGTTAGAATTTGGTGGGTTGAAGTAGGACAACTGCCTTCATTTGAGTTTTAGAAAAAAAGTATTTTCTATATTCTACAGTGCAGTGTTCTATTGAGGGCTTAGAGGTAAGAGATACCATTCAGGTATATAGTTCAAGATAATTAAGGAGTAACGCATGAAAGTTAAGATTTAGGGTTTTTTAGTGAAAAATGCAACTTGATTGGAGTCTGAAATTTGGAAGATTTTTTATTTAAACCTGTCAACTTTTCTGTTTATCTTTTTGGTCCTTAGAATTGTGGTGAGCGATTCCAAGTTGGATGGTCCCCTAGTTCAGGTCTTGTTTATGAACAACAACATTTCCAAGTAAGTTTATGTTGAACCATTAATGAAATAATCCTTGCATTTGATATAGCACCTTATCACATCGTTGAGACATCTCAAAGCGCTTCACAGGATATACCATAAAGTGGACTGTGTATTTTATGGGCAAAACAGGTTACTTAGCTTTGCTTGCTCATTTGTCGCAAGATTCTCACTTTAATATTAGCTTTAGAGTCTTCAATTTAAAAGACACACCATCATTTTTTTATAATTCAGACGGTATCATCAGGAAATTGAAGATTTCATCACAGGGCTGAGAGAAAAATATGAAAAGGAAAACCAGAGTGATCTTGAAAAATCATCATTTAACGTGAAACCGCAGGTAAGTGAAGGTATTGCACATCAGGGGTTGGAAGATTGTTATTTCTGATCAGAATTTTTCTTTATATATATATATAAAAATATTCTCTTCACAGCCATCAAGTGTAGTGCTGACAGAGCAGCGGAAGGCGGACACTCTGAATACAATAAAGAAAACAAAAGATGTATTTTACGTAAGTCAACATGGTTTGTGTTTCGTAGCAGTATTTTCAGACCTTTGGGTGAGGGGCCTATGTATGATGAAAGCCTGGGTGCATGTGGGTTATGTTGTATTTCACCCACAAAATACACTGTCACTCCACTTTACAATATATTCTGTGAAGCATTTTGAGAAGTCTCAACGATGTGATGAGATGCGATATAAAATGCAAGGATTACTATTATTATGGCTGAGGAGGTTAAAGGGTGATCTGATTGAGGAGTTTTAGATAGTGAGTATAATGGGTAGATCCATACTTGGGAAGTAAAAATGTTAGATGATGTGGAGAAAATGGGATTAAAAGATCTGTCGGGATCTAATAAAATGCAGAGTGGACTGAGTGACTTCCTCCTCCTATGCGTCATTATGTGACTGATGAGAGTTGGGGAAAATTCTGAACATTTAATGATTGCTCAAAATATTAACGTCATGGAAAGAAAAAGGCCCTTTGGTCATAGGAACAGAATGAGGCTATTCAGCCCATCGAGCCTGTTCTGCCATTCTATTAGATCATGACTGATCTGTACCTCAACTTCAATTATTCAGTTGTTCTTGTAGTCTGTTTCTTGTACATACCATCTGCGAATGGTCTAAGGAAAGGTTGTGCAGAATTTGCAATTATGCAAGTAACAGCAGCAAACGACATCTGTGGTCGTTGTCAACTGATCCAATGAATATCAGGAAAGCTTTGTACATTGTTTTCACACAGGTTGTGGGAAGCGTTCAGTACTTCACCAATTTCTGCCTTGACAAACTTGGACAACCACTGCTTAACGAGAATCCACAGCTGACTGATGGATGGGAAATACCAAAGTATCCTGCACAATTAAAGGAAAATGTGGAGTCCTGTGGTGTAGTGGTTAGAGCACTTGCCTTGCAAGCGAGAGGACCTGGGTTAGATTCCCGGGCAGGGTGAAACGTTGGGCAAGTTTCCTTACTCTACAAGCCTCTGTTTATCTAGCAGTCAGTAGGAACCCGGTTGTTAGTCTGTTGGCGGATCGCTTTTCTAGAGGTAATAAGCCATTTTTTAAAACAAATGTGGTCATTGAATCTATGACTATTCGTGGGATACTGCCAGGCACAATCGGCTACCACGTTTCACCCACAAAATATACAGTCAATTCACTTCACAGTATATTTTGTGAAGCGCTTTGAGATGTCTCGAAGACATGATAAGGTGCTATATCAAATGCAAGGAGAAAAGCAGAGAAAATTGGAAAAGAATTGGAGCACTAAAATTTAATTTGGGAATCGTCATAGTACAATGCAAAATGTATTTGATTTCCTTATTATAATTGTGGCAATTATTAATATATCTCTGGAGTGGTTTGATACAAATGACCAGAGAGATTTTTGATGGAGATAAAAGAACCAGATTAATGGGGTTCTGTTGTAGCCTCTTTCTCTCTTAGTACAATATCCTTTGTGTCCAAAACAATTGTTTGTTGACTATGAGAAGGCTCACGTGATTTAATGCTGCACGTTTATTAAGGCACGTAAACTGGTGTGATGTGTGTCCAAAGATCTTGTTGCGTAATTCCTGAATGTCCTGTAAAGATACGAACAAATCTTTGCCCAGGCCGTGTCCTTAGATGGACAAGAAGTGGGATTGAAAGCGAAGAGGTACGTATAATGCCTTCAATTGTCTTACTGGAGAATCTATCAAAGTATGTGCTTGTGAGATTTCTGAGAGAGGGGAATGTGTTGTTGACATGTGGGAAAAAAACGTTTTGTATCAAACAGACCGAAGGCGTGTTGTTTCAACTGTGGTTCAACAGAACATCAGCTGAAAGATTGTCCGAAGGTAAGATGGCCATGAATTTGCACTGTGATTTTTTTTAACCTATGTTTTTCACATAAAATGGCAGGAGAATATGGGGTGCACTCTTCCAGAAGCCAGCAGGCGCTGAATTGATTGGGATGTTAGAGAGAAGATAGGTGGAAACTTGAGAAGTAAGGTTTAAGAAGGAAAGGCAGCAAAATGGAATTCAAAGATTTGACATGGTTTATAGTTTCGCCAACAAGATATACAGTCAATTCAGTTTACAGTATAAAGTGCTTTGAGACATCTCAACAACGTGATAAAGCGCTATATCAAATGCAAGGATTATTATAATATACTAACCACCAGTTTCAGTGGGCAAAGATGGAGTTAAGTATCTTGTAGACTCATTGACGAGGCTCACCCATGAGGATTGGCCACTGGGAGGTGCCAGAAGGCTGCAGTTAGTGCATGTGGAGTTCTGCCCCATTGAGAGTCGGCACCTTCAAAAGAGAAGGGGAGAGAGTGCTTTACCCCGGATTATGTTCTAGCCCTACGCAGAGTTTGGGATGATGAACCTACTAATATTTTGCATCCATGTTTTTTCTAGCTTATCTGCACATTCAGTCACCTAAGGTTTTTGTATTTTATTCACTGTGTAAAATAAGCGAAAGTCATCCAAACACCTTCAGCCTTTTGAGTTTGGTATGTTTTACAATAGCCTCGTGACCTGGCTCGCATTAGTGAAAAGCGGAAGGAATTCATGACCATGGTTAGTGATTCACCACATCCAAACTCTCAGCACCGGTACCACGAAGAGAAGTTTGACAAGTTCAAGCCAGGTGTAATCAGGTAAAGACATCTTTGATGACTGAGGAAGAGCACGTCATCTGGTTCCCCTCTCCTTTGTCCTCCTATCTATACCCTGTATTTGCCATTATTTGGAGTCCTGTAGCTCTGGTTGGAGCACTCGCCTTGTAAGCAAGACACCTGGGTTCAATTCCAGGCAGGCGAAACGTTGAGGAAGGTTCCTTACTCCACACGCCTAATAAAATAATCCCTCCAAAAAAAAACAATAATAAATTGGTCATTTTCAGTCCACGTTTGTGGGACGCTGCTGTGCGCAATTGGCTGCCGCGTTTCGCCTATAAATATACAGTCAATTCACTTTACAGCATATTCTGTGAAGAGCTTTGAGACGTCTCAGACATGAAAAGCGCTATATCAAATGCAAGGATTATTATTATTAATTTGTTCTGCATAAAAAATAGCTTTGGTTTGCCAAAGGAAAATTTCTGGGCATAAAGGGTAAATGTAATCAGTCTTGACTCGCTGGCAGTGACTCCTTTCACTTTAATGAGACCAGACAAGAAGCTGGAGCAAGCTTACTAACCACAGCCAACCACCCTTGGAGTTTCAGCAGTACCTGACGTGTCTAGCCCTGGGAATGGGACCCCTAATGTTCAGTGGGAATGGTGCGCTCTTTCACTGATTTGCTCCTTTGTTTTGCTTGTTCTGTTATGCAGCGACGAACTTAAAGACGCTCTAGGCATGACTGATGAAAATCTCCCCCCGTTTATATATCGAATGCGCCAATTGGGTTACCCACCTGGGTGGCTGGAGGAGGCTGAGCTGGAGACTTCAGGGCTTGCTTTATACGATGGAAAAGGTAAAGCGTAAAATCATCAGCACAGAAGGCAGCTGTTCAGCTGCTTGTACCTGTGCTATGCTTGCTCCTCATTGATAACATCAACTTTAAACCAACTTGCTTGCTTCCCCCTTTATATCTTTGATTCTGAAGAGTGTTGAACAAACCCATCAAAACATGACTATAGATGCTTGAATATTGGCCTCTGTAAATTCATTTAAATGTTAAAAGTTTTTTTAAAAAAAAGAAAACAAGTGCCCAATAAATGGGCGGTTGTAAGTTGCTGTGAAGATGGACTTTTTAGCTTTTGGGAAGAATCAACATCCCTTTAACAGTCCATGTTTGTTTTGTGCAGACTCCAGTGATGGTGAAGTACAGGACAACGAGCAACATCCCAAAACTCATCAACCAGCGTATGATACAAGCAAGCTAATAGATTACATAGGGTTCAACGTCATTCTCCCGAAGGGAATACAAGATGTAAGCTTTGTACTTGATATTTCTCAAACCTCTTGTTGGGTAAAGAAAATCTAGTGGGGTACTTGGCTGATTTGTGTATTCATTAGTGCACTGGCCTCGGATCCGGGTTTGATTCTTGGGCAGGATAAAACATTAGGCAGTAAGTAGGAATCTCGTTAGTCAATTTGCGGATTACTTTTTCAGGGGTAATAATCCCTTCAAAAAAAATCTAAGAAATAATAATAATTTGTTCACTCAATGCACGAGTGTTTGTCGGACACTGCTGTGCATAATTGGTTGCCGTGTTTCGCCTACAAAATATACACAGTCAATTCACTTTACAGTAAATTTTGTGAAGCGCTTTGAGATGTCTCGAAGACGTGATAAGGCACTATCTCAAATGCAAGGACTGTTATTACTTTCGGTTCAAAGCAATTGCCTCAAACCAACCAGAAAAGAAGTGTACATTACAGGAGAGAATATGTCTCACAATACCTCTTTAGCTTGACGTGTACGATTTATCTCCTGTTATTGTGTGTCTCCCCAGGAGTGGAGGCTCTATGGTTCGATTCCAATACAGTCACATCACTTGAAGGAGCAATTTGCAAGTCATCTGGCTGCATGTTTTCCCAAGGCAAGTCCCAACACATTTTACCTTTCAGCCCATCCATTAGGTAGAGATCTGTTGCTTTGCTTTTTGCGTTAAGTAGAATCTGAGACTCTTGTGTTTTATTTGCACTGCTGAGCGGTGTGTCATTCTTCGGTAGACAAGACTTTGTCATAAGCAGGCATTGTTTGAAATGTAGTCACGGAACTCAACCAAGGCTTGTTAAAGCCTCTCTGACAACTCCCTCTGAAAGGTATATGGAATATGTGCAAGATCCACAACGACATCTGCTTCTCCACCAAAGCTGTAGTTGGTGATTCCTCCCATCAAGGCCAAGCCGTAAAATAATGCCTGGCCTCTTAATGGAAGTGTTTTGATGACTGTCCTGTTGCTGTGTGACTAACGGTAATTTCTCCCCAGACTGTACTCATTTCTAACAAGAGGGGTTCGGATTGTGACAGAAGCCCTCAGCATGTAAAGAAGCGCAAATCTAATGAACTCGTCTCAAACGCATCCACATTTGACATGGACATTGATTCAGGTATAGAATTTAAGTGCGTTAGTGTACAACTAGTCGCTGTTCCTCATCGAAGACTTCGGTGTTGCTTCAAGACTCAATTTAAGACTTGTGGAAATGGCAGATCCATTTTAAGAGAACATAGTTTTGTTTAAAGTCTCGGATCCTAGGGAGACCTAGATGCAAAACTGCTTTTAAATAATAATTGGAGACTTGTATTCATTACACACTGAGTTTTTAGGTGTTCGGTCTCCACATTTGCTGAAATCAAACAGCATGTGGAATGTCCGCCAGATTTGTTCAGGACTTACTGAGGTTCCAGATAAGCTAAGTTTCAGTACAAACTGAGAATGAGTCACTTGTAGAATTTATGGATCAATCCGAGTTGTGCAATGGAAGCTTTGTGTGTAATTTTCTTGTTTATTACTTTCACAGGTTCAGATACTCCAAGGCCTAGAAACCATGTTCCTTCCCTGCCTCCCAATCACCAGCTGCGTTCAACCCCGCCTCCTTTACCCAAAGGAACGCCCCCTGCAACACCGCCCTCCTTCATCCCACCTCCACCCCTCACCCCAACCCCTCCTCCACTCCCCAAAGACACCCCGCCATCGACCCCTAACTACTCTCCAGCAGGGTGTTCACAAGGAAAAGGTCACTTCAGCAGCATTCCTCGGATTGTGGACGAAGCTTTGAATGAAGACGGCTTATCGCTGGAAGAGCTGGAAGAACAACAGAGGTTGATCTGGGCTGAGCTGGAGCAGGCTGAGAGCATCAACAGTGAGGTGGAGGCTCCTTCCGATTCCCCTCTCACCCGGAACTCTGCAGGCTCCTCCCTGGCACTGAATCCTCCCGACATTCCCATGGAGTTTGAGGAATCCGGTGGAAAAACGGGAATCATTGGAAATAAAACGAAGAGCCCCAGTGCAGAAGCATCTTTGGTGGACTCTAGGGATGAACCAGTCAGTGTAATGGAAAGTACCACCCTCAACAGGAGGAGAGTCAAAAACCGGAGACTGTGGAGGCAGAAATGCACTGCAACAGTGGCACTGAAGAGGAGCCCGCACTGAAGCCGGCCACTGGAACCACGAATGGAGGAAACCAGGTATGTTTGGAGGAAGCCACCGACGATGGGGTCCCAGGTTCTGCCGTTTCCAAAGCACAAGCCGAGCACCGGGTCTCCTCCGTCCCCGACATCGGCAAGTTCGCCACAGGAATCACGCCGTTTGAATACGACAATCTCTCCGAGTCGACGGGGACGTACCTCAAACTGAGGAGCCTGCTGAAGAACTCCCCGAGAAACCAAATGAAGAAGAAATGAACTGTGGGTCTGTCTCCGTGGGGAAATGCACTCAAGACAGCAAGATCCAGGACTTCTTGTCTCACCGGGTGACCGTGCACTAACTACGCTGGTGCTTTCTTCACCGAGATGTCTCCACAGCAGAGGGTGGTGTTTTCTCGGAAGACATCACAGAGAAGTGGATGTTATTGCTGTTTTTTTATTTACAAAAAAAACAAACGGTGATGAGTGAAAATTGCAGTGTTGTCTCTTGTTGCAGAAAGGAACCTTTTGTTGTGTAATATTTACTTTGAAAGGTGTCCCCCCGGGACGTGATCTCATTCTACATTTTCTGAACAGTCTTAAAATGTAGAGTGATGGGATTTTTAGTCAATACTTGTACATGGAATCTTTGTTTATATAACAGAACACACAATTGATATTTGTTTTTTGATATTATCAGTGTACTTTTGTATAATTATACCAAGGATTTTAATGTATTTTAAAATTCTAATAACTGATCATTGAAATTGTCAGGGATTTACCAGGGCTGTTTTCAGGTATTTTATGAATATCCACATATGCTTTAGTTTTTTAAAGCTGCTTCTACCTTTATAACGCCATTCTTTACAACAACAAAAAAAGGTGTACAGCTGTGGATTACAGAAATATGATAAAAAAATTCTACAAAATCCTAGTTTAGTATTTTGTGACTGCATTAAATGGTTTTGAAATATCTTAGAAGTTTATTCTGCTGATTTTCCTCCTGCCATCCTGTGCTTCTGGTTCTCCGGTGGCCTTTGAAGTTGAGCACAGAGTATTTGCAGTGAACCCCCCCCCACATTCACTTTCTCTCCACAATTGACAGTCCTGATATTAATTAGCACAGAGTGAGACAGGCAAGTGTTTTTAACCACAATAATAATAATAATCTTTGCATTTGATATAGGAGTATCCTGAGTCAGGAGGCTGGGGATCAGCATTTCATCCCTGTGTTTCACTGGACATCGCACAGCAGTGCAGATGGATCCATATATTGGTGCTGAAATGTTGCTAGCACAGCAAGCAAGTGGCTTGTAAGAGCTGTAATAAATGAGCAGGTGTAACCCCAGGAAAGTGCATTGTAAGCTCTGATTCATCGAATCCCTTACAACATTTCAAAGAGCCTTTGGGATGGGAGTTGCATTTGGGTGTGGATCAAAACAAGGTGAGGTGTTGAGGTTTCTCTGGTTTATGCTTCTGGAACACATCAAAGTGCTGACGGCTTCTTTTTTACATTACATCATTCTTTTCAGAACAGCTTCAACAGACCACAAGAAAGCTGGTGTTTACCCAGTAATTCTACCTGGTGTGGTCACAACCACAGCTTATACTGCAGTTGCACTGAAAAGAATTTGAGATAATGACATCTTTTTAGGTTTCTAGTTTTGAGGACCTACTTGGAAAAAAACAGGGTATTTTTCCTTGAAATGGGGCGGTTAAAGAGTGGATCCTACTGAACTATTTAGAGAGGGTAATTCCCATTGTTTGGTGACTCGATAATCTCTGATTTTGAAGAGCATTAGATCAGGTGTTTTTTCAATGGAAATGTTACTGTAGCTGTGAATGGGATTCCCAGAAGCCAATTTGGGCTTTGACCCTTGGGGGTCCAGCAAGGAACATTCACAGAAATACTATACAAATTTACATTTATATAACTGCTTTCAAGTGGGAGGACATACCAGGGCGCTGGGGAATGTCCCAAACCATTGTCCTTTCATCAAGTGGATTGATTGTCTTGTCTTTATCTTTGAGCGTGGTGTAATTTTGACATATTGTCTGGCACACAGTGCTATTATTAAATGATGGCCTAGAAAATAACTAGACTGGCCACTTTGACATGTACCATGAGCCATTTTTAGTGGCCTGTCTACATACTGTATTTTCTAGCTCTCTACAAATGCAAGTACGATTGGAAATTTGCCCACAAGAGAAATCACACACACCTACAGCCATCTAACCATTCCATATGCACACCAACCCCTGCAGTTTAAAAGCTACAGCCTTCATGATTCAATCACCCTGAATTTCAAATGAATCTATAAATAGATGACAGTCAGTCTCTTTTCACAATGCTAAATTTACATTTGTCAATGAATTAAAGGAATTGGGCAGATCAGAATTACTGAACTGAAAAAACTAGCTCAACCAAGCTGATTTGAAGAAATACAGTAAACTGATAACTTGACCCTGGTTTAACTTGTCACTACCACCAAAGTCATAATGCTATCAATGTCATGGCCACATTTATTTATGTATTTATACATATGCCTTAAATGCGGATAACTCGTCACTGAGCTCCTTTCCCTTGGAGCGATGAGTTATCAGGAGTTTACTGTAGTCAAATCAGCAAGAGTGAAGTATAAATGGCAGTTGATTTTATAGAGCACCTAAAATATATTTTATGAAGGTGTAAATGAACAATTTTATAATAATGCACATGGTATATGTAATCACATTAATTGTCTCAGCTGACACTCCTGTAATTACCAGAGATCATCTGGTAATACTCATTCTTCATGCTAGCAGCTGGCACATTGGAAGAATTTTAAAATAGGATTCAGGCAAAAGGGAGTTCTTAACCATTTCATGTTAATATTCAAGCTAAAGCAGAGAATAGATTTGTTTTTAAAATGCCTTGGTGTTGATGCAAACATTTGAGAGCAGATTATATCAAGCACACATTGAAGCAATTCGAGACCTGAAAGGCACAAACTGTGTATTCATGTAAATTGTTTTGTATCAATATTGTGTTAAGCCAACAAAAAAAAGTCACTATCTTTGATAGTAATCTCTTGCAAAGCTGCTTGAGGCGTTTTGATATTATGTGACGCAGTGTCAAATGTATGGGTCTTGTCATGGCCGTGTCCTTATTGCCACACCCTCCCCCTACGGGGTCGTACGGACGGGTTTATAATACAAGCGACGTGCGCACATTTGCGGGGCGCGCTTATAGAAACAGCTCGAATGTCCCTGCGTGCACCGCGTCCGCGAGCGGGCGAGTTGCATCCAGCCTTCCAGGGCGCTCTTGACCACCACGGCGAGCGTCCCGGTGCACGTGGCGGGTGCACCCAAGGTTTAAAATGATGGTATGAATAATAATACTATTTAGCTGGTGGTAAACGTGTGCGCTCCGAGACGCCGAAGGGCGCCGCGTACGGGCGAATGGTTGTTTTGTTGCGCGGAGGTACACCAAACAGAAATAAAGTGAGTGTCCTTGTGGGGGTGGGTGGGGGGGGGGCGGTGGGGGGCGAATAATAACTGTGCAGAGAGATACAACCCCATAATCACCCAATGACCTCATGTTGCTGTGTGTGTGTAGTGGTGGTGGTGGTGGTGTAGGGATCACGTGACCAGAGCCCTTCCCCGGGACCACGTGACCAGAGCCCTCTCTCGCTCCCCTCCGGGGGATCACGTGATCAGGGCCCTCCTCGGGGATCACGTGGTCCGAGCTCCTCGGGGGGAGGGGTCACACGGTCGGAGCCCGCCTCGCGCGGCGGCGGGGGGGGGGGGTCACGTGGGTGGAGCCTGCAGAGGAGGGTTCGGTCACGTGGCGCGATCTGGGCGGGAAGAGCGGTGGGAGTGGGTGACGGCGCTGCCTCTGAGGAGCGAGCGGCCACCGCCCGGCGACTGGTCAAGCCGCGAGCCTCGCCGGTAGGTAGGGAGGGAGGGAGGGGAAGCCGGGTGTCCCGGCTCGGAGGAGAGGGGAGGGGGAAGCGGCTACCAGGAGGTGGGAGAGCCGCGACCAGGGAGGGGGAAGGGGAAGTGGAGAGGCCTCGGTGTCTGGGCCTTTTTCCTCCCCTCAGCGGGCACCGGGGAGAGTGTGGAGCCGCCTGACACACACACACACACACACACACGCGCACACGCGCGCGCGGCCTCGAGCCCTTTGGTCGACCTCCTGCTCTGTCCTGAGGCGCCCCCCTCCTTAATAACAGCAATAATAATAATTAATAATAATAATAAACACGCTGCCGGTTCGCTCGGCGGCGAGGAATGATACTGACGTGAGTTTATTTGGGCTCCCGGTGCCACAGGGGGGGCTGAGGAGTGGGGATGTGGCACTTTCCTCCCTTCCTGTCTCAAGGCTCACAGACTCTCTCTCCCCCTCTCTCTCTCCCCCCCCCCCTCTCTCTCCCCCCTCTCTCTCTCCTCCCCTCTCTCTCTCTCCCCCCCCTCTCTCTCCCCCCCCCTCTCTCTCCCCCCTCTCTCTCTTTCTCCCCCCCCCCTCTCTCTCCCCCCCTCTCTCTCTCTCTCCCCCCCCCCCTCTCTCTCTCTCTCTCCCCCCCCCCTCTCTCTCTCTCTCCCACTACTTTGCGGAGAAAGTGAACTTCAAAATGCTCGTTTAAAAGCCGAGAGGACCGTCCTCCCCCCCCCCCCCACCCCGCGTTGTCTGTCTGTCTGTTCTGTCTCTCTCTTTTTATTAAGCGTTATTGTTTTTGGAAGAGTGTGAATGGCGAGGTTTTGGGGGATAAACCTCACGATTCCACAGCCCGATTCTGAGCAGTACCACTTAGGATTTTATGAGTCTGCTAGTTATCTGCTGATGCATTCTGTGTTGGTTTAAGTATTAAGTATTAAACCCAACTGTAATCAATCAACTTGAACTTGACTGATCAAGCTGTACATTTTTAAACTGGCACTGTGCTGCCTTGGCTCATTGAGTTTTACTAATCGTACTAACTATTTCCTGTAAGTGACTTGTGTCCCAAACCCAACCACCAGATGATTTGCAGCTATCTCCAGGCTTCTTTCTTAGTTTACCTGTAAGTCTGACTGGTTAGAGCTTCCTTTCAGAGATTGACAGTGGTTTGGGTTTGCCGTTCACCAGAAGCTACTCCGGAACCTCGTTTTTTTTAATCTCCTTAAAATTCTTGTTTACCAGCTTTATGACAATTTTTTTTTATTATTCTAGTGTTTATTTTGGTCGTACTGCAGCTTTTTAAGTATGGCAATATTTGTTCTTAGTCGTACTAGACGTACTGGGTATTTGTTGTTGGTCAACTTGTTAGAACTTTTTAAAATGCCCACAGGGAGTGGGAGGAAGAGTTCTGGACACAATCATGTGATGTGAGACGGGAGCAATGTTAAGTGGAACTGTATGTAGAGTGAGTGGGAGAGTGGGGCTAAATTAGGAGGCTTGTGTGGAGAACAGCACAGACTTGCTGAGCCTGATTCTGAGCTGTAATACTATGATTTTATGAATCTCCTCGTTATCTGCAGATGCATTCGGTGTTGGTGTAAGTACAAAACAAATTTGATGATCCAGTTTTGGATACCATATGTAGTACAGATATAATGTGGAGGTGGATTTGCGATCGGTTTGCTTTCCCTCAAACCTGCATCTTGCACATTATCAGACCATTTGTTCATTGAGATTTCCAAATCAAAATTCTGTGAATGTTAAAGTGTGTATTTCAGCAAAACTGTAAAAAGACACAGAGGGGGTCAATGAATAGCTCCTCAGTCTACTAGGAATGATCGAATACTGAGGGTAGGTTATCTCATTCTTTTGCAACAATGTAGTTTTAGATGAGGGAATTATGGGGGGATAAGTTGTTGTGGTTTGATATTTGCATTGAATTAAACAAAGTCCTATGTTTAAGTTGGGTCTCAAAATAGGAGGAACTAAATATTTTGATTTGACAACTAATATTAATCAGTTAATTTGGATTGAGTATTGAGGTTAGTCTTATAATAATAATAATCCAACCAGTGTTACTACTTTTGAACAATTATATTGAACCTCCCCATGGAGATCTGACAATTACATTTTCACAATTGACCATTTCTAAAGCTGGAGCTGACCTTTCATTAATTAAAGGTAAAATATCTTCCTTCCAATGATGAAAGATTGCTGCTTAGGTTAATTCTAATTGCTAACGTAAAACATATACTTTGATTTGTGAAGGGGGAAAGTGTGTGTGTGTTAGCCAGCTTTTACATGGAGATTGGCAAAACAGATGTTCCTATTATTTCTAAGCAAGATTTCAATACCTTTGATATTTGGTTCAATGGCTGAGAAGATCTATTTCTATCAATGCAAGATTTGGAAGGATGAGATACAAGGTATGTAAGGCCGGAGCCAGCTGAGTGGTGGGAGCGAGCAGGATGATAGGGGGTTAGGAGCTTGCAGAGGTAGGAGAGAACAAGAACATGGAGGGTTTTGAAGGTGAGGACCAGGATCTTGAACTGTATCCTCTGTGTGATGGGAAGCCAGTAGAGTCAGGCGAGGATGGGGGTAATGGGAGCCTGGTGCGGGAAAGGACACGGGTTGCAGAGTTCTGGATGATCTGCAGCCTATGGAGGGAAGAGTTGGGGAGGCCGACAAGTAAGATGTTTGTATAGTCAAGCCTCGATGTAATGAAAGCGTGTATGAGGGTTTCGGCAGCCTGGGGTGTGAGACGGTGGCGGAGTCGGGTGATGTTCCGGAGGTGAGGGAAGGCAGAGCGGGTCATGGCACAGTTGTGGGGTAGAAATATAGTTGAGGGTCAAACAAGACGCCAAGGTTCCGGACTGGCTTAGTAAGGTGGAGTGTGCATCCACGGATGGTGATGCTCTCAGCACCTTAGGTTTGGAGGCGCTGACTGGAGCCAATCAGGAGTGCATCAGTCTTGTTGACGTTCAAGTGTAGAATATTAGCTCTCATCCAGGACTTGATGTCTGACAGACCTTCTGTCAGGACAACAGTGGTCCTGGAGCCTAGGGTAGAGGCAGAGAGTTGGGTATCATCTGCATACGTGTGGAAGTTGACTCCATGTCTTATATATGTATAGTAGATTATGCTTAGACCCTTTCAGATACTGGAGTTTTTTTCTCAAGCTTTCTGTTTTAATTTTTCCTGTATATTTCATTTGCCGCATTTGGGATTTCAAACATATCCTGAAACTGTTAAAGGGCATTTGAGCTGAAAATTGTGGTGATTTCATTACTTTTGGCGAAGCCGAGGTTGTGCAATCATCTACTGTGTAATGATTACCATTGGATGTTCTTGTTCAGTCAGTGACAGACTGTGACAGAGCTGATAGAAATGGAATTATGATAACAATGCAGTAGTCACTCAAATTGGCAATTTGTGTTGCATGAACAATAGATAGTTTATTTGGCAAAGAGAATAAATACTGTTACACAGATGAGGTATTCCATGATCTTTAAGACAGTATTCATTTTGTACCAAGGGAAGAATTAAAACCTTCTTCTGTATTTTGAAAAAGAGTTTGAAGATTTCTGAGAGGACGGTAGAACCTGCTTTAAATCACAAAGTATAATTTAGAGGAAACTTGTGAAAAACAATTTTTTCAACATTTAGTTTCCTCTTTTGCTTCATCATTTGTCTTTTCTCTCATCTAACTTAACTTGTCAAAAATGGAATTTGTAACACAATGTGATTTGGCAAACCACTTACAGATTTGTTTTTTCAACAGGATCAGTATGGGGGGATTCAGATTGGTGTGCTTTATCACTTGGCAAATACAAAAAGGCAAATCCTCTTAAAATACATTGTAAAGATCAAAGAGCAACACACTAGAAAGAAGAACTAGCATTTTTATAGGGCCTTATTGAGTCAAATATCTCAAAGGGCTTCACAGTAATTATTGTCAAGCAGTGACCATTTTTCTGTGTAGATTCACTGCTATTCATATTATAATTAGAGCTGCTTCAATTAACATGTTTCAGGAGTTCTTCTTTATTTAAAATGTAAAAAAATGTTATCAGTTTATGGAATTCAGGTTAAAAACACCTGATGGATATCTATGCATTTTAATTGGAAATAAACCAGAGAACACATTGGGCATGACTAAATGTTTTAATTGCTTGCCTCTTAGTAGATGAACTAACTTGGATCAGCCTTCATTTTTAAACTTTTGGGATTTGTTGTGGTGTGAACTCAATTTATTCTCAGGGGACTGTTTTTTTTAAAAAGCTTTCAAAATTCCAGGTTCCCTCAGAATACCCAAAATATATTTTGCTGTGAGTGGGCGGGGAGGAGACAATCCCTTTGTGCATCGCTCGTGTGAAGCTCTTGGTGAGATAATGGTGTTAGTATCAAATGCAAGGATATTATTATGTGACTGACAATGTTGGTGTCATTGTTGGTGACAATCGGGTAGAAGTGATTATTCTCTTCCCCTCTCACTGTGTGCAGTAGCTGCTTTGAATAGTGAGAATTCTTCAGATACTAAATGTTCTTTAGTACCAAATACAAAACCCATCAAAACAGATGCAGCCTTTGTCTCAAAAAACCTTCACTCCAATGGAAGTCATTAAACTTTTTTTTATTAATTTGGGTGTCACATTGTAATCAAGAGAGTGTAATTTCCTAATCCATTGCATGGTCGATGAATTCCACAGAAATGTGTTAAGGTCATGGTGGTTTAACTCTGGCCTGCTCAGATTACAATTTAAAGCAGCACATATGTCAGACACCCAGCTTGTAAACTAATAACCAGCACTGCATTTCAGGGCATATCTCTGCATAAAACCCATCTGTGCTAAAGTCTGTCCATTTTGATTGCAAAGAAAATTCAAACCTTTTGATGATAAAGATACCAGATTATATGTTTGCTGCTGTTCAGACACTTTATCTGCTGTTGGATGTTTAGAATTATGCTTGGAATTTACTTGCATTTTTGTGGCCCTGGCATTCAGACATCAGATTGATCTTTAATATCTTAGTGTAGTTGTGTTGCCTTTCACTTGAAGGAAGTGATGTAGCTTTTGTCATTCATGCCCTCTGTTTAACCTGCTCCCCGTTAAACTATTTTTGTTTGTTCCACCTCCTGTACAAGGAACAGTTAATCTTGAGCTGAGTAATATAACTCACTGCTATAAACAGGATATGATGTACTCTTGTCCCAGCCAGCCTCAGACTTGGCAAACTTACCAAACCGAGGGAAAACCAGAAAGTCCTTTTGATTTCAAGTGAACTGTTTTAACCAGTGTGGATAGGTAAGTGTCGCAATGTGTCTCTGTTGTGCCTTGTACTAAATTTGATCTTCTAAAACTGAAGTGTTGTGTTGGGAGCTGTGGGTGGGGAAAGAGCTGCAAAGTAGGATTAATAAAGAATAGACTGGTGCAGTCAGGGGTTTCTGTTCTCGTTCAGATGTTGGTGGCTGCAGATTGTATTTTGCTAGAGAGTGCAGAGTACAAGTTTACAATTCCCTTTTGAGAAATATAACCAAAAGCTGTGCAGATCCTGTACAGCTGTATCATAAAAAAATGTGCATTTGAGATGACGCCTCTATTGCATCAAAATGTTCCAAAGTCCTCACAGAGTAAGGTATAGTGACTGTCTATTTGAAGGTACAATGCCCCGTGCATTTTTCTCTCTTGCTGCGCTTTTATAAACACCAAAACATTGTTGTGCTAGATTGCTTACAGTCTTCCCTTTACTGTCAATTTGAGTCATAAATTATGCAGGTGCTTTGTTCAGGAAAGTGCACGCCACATAAAGTTTCAGCTTTCAGCCCAAGGATCAGGATCGAGAAGGTAGGAGAAACGATTCAGACACGATGCGTCTGATTTTCCATGTCAGGCTGTCGTTTTGAGGAACTGTGCTTGTGTGCATAAAATCTGCCACTTTTCAGTCTTAGTCTGTGGCTGATTATGCACTTTTCTTTAGAATAAAGATTTGCTACGTCTTTGTGTTTCTCCTTTTGTGTTCTGCGCAGTGGCGAGGCCACCAGTTAGCTGGGAGGGCAGGTGGGGACTATGTTGCCATCAAAGCCGCTCTGTGATCCGATCAGCTAATGGGAGGGACACTATAGGGCGAGGCTGCCAAATGCTTGAGTTGTTTCACAGTCTGGGAAATTACTTGCTCTCTTTTGGGTTGGGTTTCCTATGCATTGCAGGTGCACTGTACTTGCAATGCGCTGGTCCAAACTGTGATTTGAAGAAAGCTTGGGGCCGGAGGAGGAGAGAGGATTTTGGAATTACTGAGACTGTAAATATTTGATTTTCTCTCATGAAGACCGAAGCCCATTTCCCTGCCTTTTCTCCGCATCCTTTATTATAGACTTACTTTCCTTCCAAGTGTCCTCTCTTTTAAAATCCTAATTAATTCAGCTTATAGGGCAGTGCCTTCCACATTTGCGCAATCATTTAGTCTTAATTTTAAGATTGTGAAATTTTTTTTGTAATTGAACTTGTAAAAACCTGTAAATACTAATGCTGTTGCATTGGTATCTTTGAACATGTACTTGTGAGAATCCCATGTTGATATTTTAGTCATATTAACACGAGGTCTGACTAAGGTCGTATTTATAGTAGCCTTGTCATGCTGACATGGATCATTCCCTGGCTCGGGCAGAAGTCAGATGACCTCGTCTGAGCCACTGCTAACTTTGCGATACAATGGTGAAGATTGCCCTCTGCTCTGCTCAGCACCTCCACTGATATTAGAGCAAGGTTCTGCAACATGTGCTGACAAGTGCAACCTCAAAACTACCTGCTATCCTGTGACAGCATGTCTAGTGATTGCTGTTCACTGTTTCTTCAACCTTGTTGATCTTGTGAAAAATAGTGTCCCTGCTTATGAGCCAGTTAAAATAATGCATCAATCAAATAAAATATTGAATGGGTGTAATTGGCTGCGAATCAATCTGGAATGTTGCAGTTCTAAAACAGGTCATGAAGTCAATCAAGTTTTCACTGATGTTTTTCTCCATGTGGTTCCCCCAGTCTAATCCCACTTTCCTGCATTCTTCTTAGACCATTAATGCTCCTCCTCTTCAAAGATCTATCCAATATTTTAAAGAATTGTTTTGATCTGCCTCTTAACGATTCCCAGCAGAGAATTCTGCATTCCAGTTATGCTTGGGGTGGACATAATCTTCTAACTGCTCTTTAAATTCCATGAGTGATTATTTACCTTGTTGGAACCCTTAATAATCTTGATCTCTATTAGATCATCCTTTAATCTTTTCAGCTCTAGTGAAAAAAATTAACTTCTAATATCATTCTAAGCAATTGAAAATGCTTATTTATCCCTGGTAACAGAGATAAGAGTGAATCTATGCTGCACCTTCTCCACTACTTTTTATAAAATGCTGACTCCCATTAAGATATGACTATATCCTACTTGCTCCTTAAGCCTTTATATTTTCCTAGTGTATTTTGACCAAATCGCTTTTGCATTTGTTTCCTACTTTTCAAATAGGCTATCAGGACACTTTGAATGTCAGTGGTACGACTTTGTAAATAGTTCCAGTTCAGGACCCTTCAGACTGGTGCTTCTGACAAAGGAGATTGAATTCAGTGCAGATCAATACTCCCAAAGTGAATTTGATCTCCCTGCCATTTACATTTACTGTTGTGTCCCAGAGGCAGTTTGTGAGCTGAAGTCTGATACGTTTATTATCTTGCAGAATAGCTTGGATTGCGAGCAGTAATTTGAGTCCAGTCCTTCCTGTGTCATCAGGTGGTTAGCATGTTTGTTGTACAGTGATCATCCAGAAAACCAATATTGTATAATTAGCTTACACTTTCATTCGGAGTTGCTGCAATTTCTGACCAAACCCAAAGTTCAATACAAAAACAGAGAGATTTGGGAAACCTTAGCAGGTCAGGCAGCATCTATGGAGAAAGGAAAGTGAGTCAACATTTCAGGTCCACGACCCTTCATCAGAACTGGACCCAAAACGTTGACTCACTTTCCTTTCTACATAGATGCTGCCTGACCTGCTGAGTTTTCCCAGCTCTCTGTTTTTGTTTCAGATTCCAGCATCTGCAGTATTTTGTGTTTTGTCCAAAGTTCAATAGCTGTTTTGTCGAAGTCTGAGCTGGTTCAGAGAGCACTGAAACTTTCTTGCCCATTTTATTGTATGTGTTACTAAATCGGTCTGTGACTGCATTGGTATATAATGAGGGTGATCAGTTAGCAGTGGTGCAGACAATGGACTGAATGGCTCCTTGTTTGTTGACAATAGCAATGTCTATGTCCTGCAGATTTGGTGAAATTTTGTTTTCCAAAATTCTACTACTGATATATTTATCCTGTCGCCCAGGTAACCTAATATTCAGATGGGTTTGACTTCTTACCCGCTGCTTCTTAAACAGACTGGTATCAAATGAATGTTTCCTGGGTAACCTGGTACTCTGAGGCTGCCTCTTCCTATACTCATTACGTCCCGATTTAGATGACAGACTCGCTGCTTCGTTAATTAGTCTATTTCCCCCTTCACTCATTGGTAAGACTAATATTCAGTAAGATGCTCTTATTGTTAAATACGAAAGTGGTTGAAATTCTGTTGGTGAGTTTTTGATGGTGGTTTACATATTAGTGCAAAGCACTTTGAGATAGCTCAACAACATAAGGCACTGTATCAAATGCAAGTATTATTATTATCAAAACAGCCACACTTTGTTTGCACCCAATGGGCTCTGGTCATTTGCTGTTGCTTGTCCTGCAAAGCTAGCTTTATTTATTAGCTTGTTGTAGGAATGTATTTAAAGTGCTACCTGTGTAGAAAAGGAGATTCTTAGCACATTCAACAGTTAAATGGTTTGTAATATTTGAAGTGAACGAATATGTACAGTACAAGGGGAGGACAAGTTCCCAGCACCCTACAGCATAGAAAGGTATTAACAAGTAATGCTGATTAAATTGGATGGTTCACAGGATAGTTGAAGAGGATTGCCTAAGCTCCCTTTTGGCTGCAGTCTGTAAGTAGGCTGAAGAGAAAATGGAGGGATTTTAAGTGTTAGAAGAGTTTATGGCGAATGACTAAGCAGAATAGCTATTCTCGGTTTGTAGGTGGAAATGTGAGATTGTTGGAAGTTGGCAAGCCCATTTTACACTGCACCAAATATTTTACATAATCTCTCGCCTCCTGATTGGGGTGTTTTACTAATTTAGTTAAATTTAAATTAAATTTAGTTTTTAAAATGGTGAGTAATCCTTGCATTTAATATAGCACCTATAGCATTGATATGTCTCAAAGCACTTCACAACTAATCGCTGTTTCTAAATTGACATATACAGTAGAACTCTATTATGTTGCCATTTGGTTCCTTAGTTTACTGTGGTGCCACTTCGCAAAGAATTTGTGGTTCCTGCACACTTCCTGCAGGAAGTGACAGCAGCGATCTAATGACCTGGAAGTTGGCTTTTTTTTTGCACTTCGCTTTTAATACAACTGCTGAGCTGTTGGATCCAGCAGACAGCACTCAAACAGTTTCAACAGCGACTGTTCCTCATAGTTTGTGGATTGAAGATCTGACAACAGGGAAGAAGAGGGTAAACACTTGTAAGTTTATGGTTGGATAAAAGTGCTACTTGATATTTACGCCAATCACAAGTCTCCCTGTGGAAATCTTAGCCAGAGTTTGTATTTTGTGTTGATTTACATGACTGGAGAGCAGCTCCTGTAACACTTCCAGAACATTGAGAACTCTTGGTAAGGCTCCATGGAATATTTCTCATTTTCAATTGATGTGCTCACTGCTGCCATTGCCATCTCCCAACTGGAATTCTAGTAGCTGTCTCCCTTAACATCAATCACAGAGCCTCTCCCATGTGTGAAGATTGGATTTGCCCTGTTCCTGACAGAAGTGTCTTTCTCTATACAGTACATCAGATATCCTTTAAATTTTCCCCTGAAGATATGATTTATACTCAGGGATAAGTCCTCATCTGTGAGCCAGTCTGAATTAATCAGAGTGTAGCACAGCTAATAGAGTAAAGTTTAATTTGAAGCACTGAATATCATCAACATGTCTTGGGCTGACCCACTAAACTTTAAAGTAAAATTACTTTAGTTTTATTTTTTTGCACTTCCACTACAGTGGTTTTACTTTTACCTTCTTTTATTTAATCTCAACTTGATCCATTTAAGGTATAAGCTACTTATGTCAGAGGCAGAGAAACTTTATCCTGTTGGCCTGGGCTTTATTTCACTGTACAGTTACTGGATCTCTGTCTTACTGAACGGATAGGTTTTCAATGGGCAATACTGTAAAGTGACAGGTGTGAAGTTAATATTAAAAATCAGGAAAGCTTAAATAAAACCTCTTCTGTCCCATTTACAGATACTTTCCCACTCACTCTGTATTTATCGATCAGATTAAATGTCTGCTGTATAATTTTATGTATGACTTGGTGATATAACAGAGGACAGTTCCAGCTAAATGAAACCCTATATTCTATAATACTGGAAATGACTGAGGTGGAAGTATTGGAAAGGCTTACGTATGAGTAAAATTCTGAGGTTACTTTTCTGTAAATGTTGTGTTTGGCTTATCATCGGATACTGTGAATAAATATATATTCCATTTAAGTAAAGGGTGAAGTGAAAACCTAACAATTTTTGGCAGCCCGACATAGTGCTCTGTTCGACGGTCCTGTTCCATTTTGAATTTTCAGCCTCGCTATGTCAATCTCGCCATAGAACTGTTCAACTCCATCCCTTCTCTCTGCAGAGAGGAGCTGTCAATTTCTTTTTTAACAGATTTTTTTTCTTCCGCTCTACAAATGTATTTTCCTAAATGCCTGTGCTCCCCAAGCCCGTGTTTATAGATGTAATCGATAATGCACTTTGGGTATCTCCTTAGGGTAGAAAACATTCTCCTGGTTGTCCTGGCTTCTGTTCATCCTGTGTTTAAAACCTTTGGCAACTTGTTTGTGGAAGGTTGATGGTGAAAATTAGTTGTTGCCTTTGCCCACATAAAATTCCCATCCTATCTCATTAATCTTGTTATGTGAAGCACTTAACAAGTTTCTTCTACAGGAAAGGCACTGTATAATTACAAGGTGCAGGAGAAAAAAATTCCTGGATCAGGGACATGGGTGAAAAGGGAGTGGATTTGTTGCCGCTATTTTGTTGGGCATTGCCAGCAGCACAGAAGGGAGTCTAGTCTGGGTCAATGAATGGTATGTGACACAGGGGGAGTTTAGTGAAGCTAACTATGGGAATTTGTAAAGAAACCTTTAATTCCATTCACTCTGCATTGCATGATTTGTCTCTGGAATGTTAGTAAATGAATATCAATGTGAAGGCAGAGAATTACAAGACATAATCAAAGTTCACATGGGACTGGAAAATTTGGGAGTATTTTACCTTGGGAATCAAATGAAACTTTAAAACTGTGCATATTTGCACTTTATTGCCAAGCTTTGTGTTGGAGCAAGCATGTCAAATAACTCTTGAGGTTTCTACAGTAACCTTCGTTTTTGCTGTGAATGTTGAACGGATGCTGTGAAATGGATGGCAGACATCGATCTGATACGAAATTGGTCTCCGCACTCATTCATTCATTTTGAAAACTCCGCGCATGGACCACGTACAGAATTATTTCCTCGCTTTTATTGGCTTCCTGCTGCCTTGAATGAATTTGTTTTGTGGAGATTTTTTTTAAACACCCTTTTGAAAGTTGCATTAGATGTTCAGTGACCTCTGAGTAGTGTGAAGAACCTTAAATGATTTGTTGATGCTTTGGGAAACCACCATAGATGCCGGGTTTTCATTTTGCAGCCAATTAATTACTGGGAGCCAGCAGCTTTATCATTAATAATACATGAACTCTATGGGTTCAGTGCATCCCATTGTCTATTTGATGCCTTTTCATTTCAGAAGCAAGGTATAAATTTTACCAATAACTGCTTTATGTGTTTCCAACAAAAGAGGGCACCCCAGGTTTGGTGATCCGCTGTGTAAACGGGACTATAAATCGTAGGGAACGAAAGGCCTTGTGCGGCAGACAAAAGACTTGCCGTGAAACTACCCAAAATATTCCATATGCATTTTAGCTGTGTGTTTTTTGAACATCTTTAAAACTGATCCATGTGTATTTAACCTTGTACCGCAGAGAAGTGAAAACTATTAAAATGATGATTTCTGCACTGGCCACAAATGATGACTAATTAATTGGGGACCTAATAATTGATTCAGATTTTTTTTAAAAAAACTCACAAGCTTTTATGAGATGGTTTAGGGGAGGAGGACCTCTTTGAAGAGTGCATTGATAGGAGCTCAGGCGTGTGTGGAACGGAGCATTGTGCTTTGTCGGGAGGAAGCTGTGCTGTAGGCTGCTTGCTGCAATGATTCAGTACCTTTTTTTTCTGTGGGTGCCAGAAGATTTTTTTCCCCCACAGCCTGTGAAATGTTCTCTCTCCCCCTCCAGGTTTTGCCGGATGACGGGTGGGATCTGAAAGCCGTGCAGGCAAACCAATGATTGGGAAAAGCTCATCCCTGTTTTGAGACAAAGGCTGGAACCAGACAGAGGGGAGGGGGAGAAGGAGGATGAGTCTCCTAAAGCCGAGTGGGCTGAAGGCTCCGAACAAGATTGCCAAGTCAGGGAGTACCGCAGCAAAGACGAGTGCTTCTCAATCATCAAGTAAGTGATTAGAATCTCGGCTTTAAGCTAGATCTGTTGCAAAGGATACTTAACTTAACACCAACAATTTATTTTATGTGAGATTGTCTCTTTAAATTCTCAAGCACCGTCTCGTCAAAGCTCCTAAGGCAAAATTTATGATGAGATTATTCTACCGTCTTTGCAGCTTTGTGCTGTTCAATTTGTCGGTCTGCTGTTTGCACTGCAAACCCAAGCTATTGTTTTAGGGTGTGATACAGTACAGTCATGATGTTAACATGTTTCCACTCTTCAGTGGCTGGAATTTAATAAATGTATCATCAAAAATTGCTAGTCCATTGGATTGTATTATTTGTGCGCTATTTGTTGCACTGCAATGAGTATGCAGTAAAGAATGGTGGAGTGCCCAGTTTGTTGCCAAATGGTGATCTTAAAGAACTATAAAGCAATGATTCCTGTGCATTAAGCCAAGTATTATATTTTCCAATTCTCCTTTCATTTATTATTCAATGAGAGGGGTTCAGTGCTCAATGTGATTCTTTAATCAGTTGATTGGTGACTTTCAGCCCAATAATTTTTAATTAAATGCAATAAAATGAACTCTCTCTCCCTCCCTCTCTCCCCCTCTCTGTTTGCCTGTGTATGTGCATATCTCTGTTTTCTCTCTGTGTGGTGTCAAACAAAGAAATATTCTTGAGAATCTTTTAAGACACATAATTGAGGGGAGATGGACTGACAGAGTAGATCTGCAGTGATGGCCCACAGAATGTGATCAGTTGGTGTGAGGGAAGATGTGGTTGGGAGGGATAAAGCCTCAGTGACTTGTTTGCAACGAGTCGGGCTGTACTGGACTCTTTGTCTCTCCTCTTCTTCTGAGTGAGTTTATTTTACATTGACTACTGTTTTCTTTTCAAATTACAACTTTGGTGTCACCTGCTTCCAGTGTGGTCCAGTGCCTACTCTGAACTATGACCATGAACTTGTGCTTGCCGTACCTGAATGCTGGGTATTTCAGCATTCATGCTGCGCTTGGCTGTGCTGGTGATTCTTAGCGCAATAAATGGGTAAAAGACCAAACTTTATAAACTTTGGGAGGTTTTCTTGAAGTGTCCCGATGGAATGGTTCATTCGATAGTCTGCTCAGTTTGGTCCAGTGCTGTAAAGCCTAGGGGAGTCTCAGGGTTGGGATATGTTACCTGATCTGAACCAGGCTGGGAGTGGCATTACTTTAATCAACTTGTCACCCCTGGGCTAGAAAGGCATGGTGTCTGACTCTGATATTTAGCTGTTTCTCCCCCTTAGCTGGAATGGCATCACTGTTGGAAGGGGAGCTTGAGGTTGAGGAGGCAATTCCTTCTTAAGAACTGGGTTTGATTCTTGCATGTCAAAGAGTGAGGTGTGACTGAACAAGAAGAGAGTGAGGAACATTGCAAATCCATTCTGAAATGTTTATCCTTTCTCCCTCAACAGCGCCGACAGTGGCTGCAGCAAAATCATCACCTGGTGAGAAGTCGCCACCAAGTTCATCCACTACAGAGGCACAGGAAGAGTTTGTGGATGATTTTAGAATTGGAGAACGGATTTGGGTCAACGGTACGAAGCCTGGCTTCATCCAGTTCCTAGGCGAGACTCAGTTTGCCCCAGGCCAATGGGCTGGGATTGTTTTGGACGAACCAATTGGCAAAAATGACGGTTCAGTCGCGGGGGTACGGTACTTCCAGTGTGAGGCGCTGCGTGGGATATTTACGAGACCTTCTAAACTCTCCAGGAAACAAACAGCAGACAGCGAAGCCAATGGGGCGCAGACTCCTGCAGGGTCCACTTCCCGGGCCACATCGCCAACGTCTGCATCAATCAGTACAGCTGCATCCACTGCAACCCCCCAGAAGGCACCACAGGACACCACCACACCTTCCTCCATGACCAACCTCTTAAGAACCGCAAGCGAATCAATCTCGAACCTTTCGGAAGCCGGTTCTGTTAAGAAAGGGGAACGCGAGTTGAAGATTGCGGACCGAGTCTTGGTAAATTTTGTTGTTGCATTAATTCAATGTTATTTTAGGATGAGACACTTGCACCGTGTTTAGACATGGAGAGACTGTGTCTGTATTTGATGGTATTAATGATTAATGGTATCCATGATTGAGAAATGTAGCATAAATTCATATTGGAACTAACAGATTGGACATAATGTTATTGAAAGAAAGTTCTTTAAATAACGTGAGTATGGGGTGGGGATGGGGAAGCATCTGGCGCTCATAGTGATGAAGGAAAGTGTTCACAGAGTGTTGTTGACGGAGAGTCTGTGAATTATTTTTAAAGGAGATTGGATAAATTCTTGAAAGATGCTAAAGAGGGGGAGCGAGCAGCAGTGGTATTAAGCCAGGTAGCTCAAATGGAGAAAAATATCACTGTTCGATTGAATATATATAAACAAAATCTGTGCTGTAGCACTCTGTGTGTGAGAGAGCATCATGTTTTGACAGAGGAATTCGTCAAGCACTTCGCCCTCAATGTCAAGTCATAGGTTCACGCCTGTTAGAACTGGGTAGAGATTTTTCAGTCTCCAGCACCCAGATCAGTAACAAGGTCCACAACAACATTGAGATTGTGAAATAAACCTGTTTTTAACACATTTTCCTTAGTCTGAGTTATAGCGGCAATAACATTGCACCTGCAGCTCCAAACATGGATGATTTAAGGGTCTCTATGAGCCTTTCCATAACTAGGTTTGACTGTTTTGGCTCTGTTTTGATATTGACCCGGCCTTTGTGTAGGTTGTCATAGAAGCTATTGCAAAGTAGAGTTGCGCTGTGCATTGCATCATTATAATGAGGGTTTAGTTGAGTTGCCAGGATCAAACTGACTACCTTATTTGAAAATATATGAACAATATCCCAATTAAGATTAGGGTTAATTACAGACTACATACATTATTAGGCTTTGCTGGTTGCTTGTTGCAGACAGAACTGCAACGCATTATTTTGCTTTATCCGGCAGTCTTTCTCAGTTGAGTCCTGCATTTCTGCAGTGTGCACAGGTGACTACTACTATAGGTGCTGAATGTCGCAAGCCAGATGTTCAATTTAAAAGCTTTTGTCTGAATTAATGTATTCTGCTCATTTGGCTGAATTTGTCACTGGTAAATTGTCCTTAAACTAGTAGACATTTTGAGCAACAATTGAAAAAAAAATTTCTGTATCATTTGTGACCAGAACTGCTACCTCTTCAAATCGATCACTGTAAATGCTCTACTGATAAAGTTAACTGATATTGAGTCAGCTGGTTTGGGCATTTTTTAGTATCGCAGCTGTTTATAGCATTCTGTCAGAAAGGTGTTGAAAGATTGTGATACTATAATAGTGGGGAAACGATCAAGGAAATGGGTGAAATCTCTAGTAAAATGTTCAGAAGCTGTTTCGTTCCATTATCGGTGGATACCATATATCCACCAATGTGTATTGTTGAATGTTGGAGGCATTTAAGCGCTCTGAGACACTGTCCCGCATGAAGGGTGCTACACAAATGCAAGTTGTTGTTGCATTGGTGCCAGTGCTCAATAGATCAGAGCGAAGTGTAGCAAATGGATAGTAAATTGCCAGACATCAGTAGTGTTCTGTAATTGTGGGAAACGCCAGAATCTGAAACTCTGAATTTACTTCAGGGAATTTCCTTAAAAATTAAATCAACCAATTGATTTTTTTAAAAGGAAAAAAATATTTACTGTAAATTTTTTATAGTCCATCGCTGAGCATTGCTTGGTATCTATTACAGACAATTCACAGTTAATGCTTTGAGAGGAGAAATTCTTCTCTCATCCGCGAAGAATTTGATAGTGCAGTTTTTCTAATGCTCCATTTGCTGATTGATGAAATGCTAGGGATTACCAGTGGTTAGTATCACTGAGTCAGCATCTCTGAGTCAGCGTTTATGTAGGGTTTAAAAGCCTGATGGTAAATGAGAGATTTATGTGGCACTCAGACCTGGATAGGTACATTCACAGAGCTTCCACCAATCCACTTATCTGACCACAATGGCCACGTGTTTATCTAATCCTTGCATTTGTTATTGCACTGATAGCATTGAAACTCTTATAAGAGTCCAGTTGATAATGGACACAATGGAAACAGGCTAGAGTATAGGGTTTCTTTTGAGTGCAACTAATTTGTGACTGGTGCAAGGGGAGGGGGGGGGGAGATTTAAAATCCACCCTATTTGCGGTTGACCAAATGACTTGGTTACTGTTGGAACATGACTGAAGGCATCCTACTATGGTTATGTTAATTGCTTCTTAGAGGGCTGAAGATTCACTGATTAAAAGTCCAGTTACATCATTGTCTCTCCATTACAACTGCAGGCTTACCGACGTTACTGACAGAGCAGGCGTAATTGTGTTGACATGGGCACGCACACATGGAGTTGACAGTGGCTCATGGCCAGAGGTTCTAAGACTTTACAAAGCAAAATGTGGAACTAGAAGGCACCTAGCCCGCTCTGCCACATCCCATTCCATGGCACAATGTACTGCCACCTCTGTAACTCAGTGGTTAGAGCACTCGCCTTGCAAGCGAGTGATCTGGGTTTGATTCCCGGTAGGACAAAACCTTGGGCAAGTTTCCTTACTCCACATGCCTGATAATAATCTCTCAAGAAAAAAATAGTAAATTGGTCACTTCAATCCACAACTATTTGTGGGATACTGCTGTGCGCAATTGGCTGCCACGTTTCGCCCACAAATATACAGTCAATTATATTCTGTGAAGCGCTTTGAGACGTCTCAGACATGAAAAGCGCTATATCAAATGCAAGGATTATTATATTATAACTAACCCCTGCCTTCTCACCATATCTTAATGTTTCTATTTCCCCAAAAGCCTGATGTTGTAAATCGCTTTGACACATTATAATTAGCACAAGCTGTTGTTGAATCCCACAATCGATTTCTCATCTCTGCTTGCGTTTAATAAATATGCGTCACAGAGAGGTTTAAACTTTGCTACCGCGTTTGGCAAAATGCCAAATGCAGTAGTTTGAGTTATAGCCTGACAGCACAACAAAGATGCAGGCTTTTGGTGGGGGCAAATTGAACAGTAGTTGATACATACTGCAGTCGTTACACTGAAATTGTAGATATCTAATTAGGTAGATGTTTTTTCAAAGAAGTATCCACTTATTCAATGAGAGAAGTGCTAGACTGCAGTCTGGGTAGCTGTGGATTGGTTTAGCAAACAGCCCCTCTCCTCTGAATGCTAATGGAGTAAATCTGGGAGAAAATCGAAAGCTGGCTGCGGCATGACTGCATTTGGTCCCATGTCTGCTGATTCTGCAGTAAGTTGAGCTGCCTTAGTGACACCAGGATGACACCTTGTACATTTGGAATTCTACATCAAAGCCCGATTGGAAACCCAAGAGGCAGGGGCTCTCTATACCCATCAAGTTGCTGTACTGCCTGCGTCGATAACGGCTGGGTCAGATTTTAGTCAGTCGTTTAAGGTCATAATGTACCTGTTTATTTAAATAGAAGTGCCTGTGTGGGTGGGGGGAGGATGTGCTTTGGGGCACTACCCTGCATGACGGGTGCTATACAAATGTAAGTTGTTGTTTCTGTATTAGAACTTCAATGCATGGTTAGAAATCAGCTGCACATCAATTTTCTAAAGAGTCTGTTTTTTTCTCTTTCCCCCCCCACCCCCCACAAAATGAGTGAAGTCGGATTTCACGCAACACATTAGCTGTAACTGTAGGAGATGCTGTTCTGGGGGGATGGGGAGTGCTAAGATTTTCTTTAATGTACTGTATATCTATTGCATGACTCGGTTCATGCCTATAATTCATAAGCACTGCAGTCAATCGTGACATCCTTGCAAGTGAAAGTTAAGAATTTTCTATAATTCTGACAATTTTTACTGCAAAATGGTCTCGCAGGTTAAAACTAGGTGGAATTTCAGGTCTTTGATCAGCCACTCTAGATACGCCTCCACTTCACTGGTTGAATTAAAACTTGAATAAGACGCGCCCTTTTTCTCTTAAGATTTTGTGCATTCTTTAAAGCTCTGCGACTTAAACCAAATGTAATGCCTTTATCCAAGTACAGAATTCCGGCATGCTGACTAACTTCTTGGTCACTAGTGTGTAACCAATCGCTGAAGCCAATAATCCGAGCACATACTCCCAAGACTACAGTACTTTATTTGGTCTTTCACGTTTCTCAGACCCTCTCACAATAAATTTTGTACTCAAGAGCCCCAACGTGTGTGCGGAACCCTGGCTATTAATAGCTTGCTGAGCATGGCTCTTTATTTTCCTCCAGGCTCTGTCTGCTCTTTATCTCTTGAACTCCCCTTTTATGTGATGCAAGACTAATATGCTGGACTAATATGCTGTTCATGTCTGCCTGTTTTTCAAGTGGACATTAAAGATCCCTTGGCACCACTCCTGGTTCCTCCCAGTGTCTGAGCCTAACATTCTTCCACATAAACTAGTCACTCATGGATGTTTATGGGACCTTGCTATAAGCAGAATTGATTGTTTCATTGAAGAGAATCAAAACCTATGTTATTTTACTAATAATAATATTCCTTGTATTTGGTATAGCGCCTTCTCACATTGTTGAAACGTCTCAAAGCGCTTCACGAAATATACTGTAAAATTAATTAACTGTATATTTTGTGGGCGAAACGTAGAATGTGCAACACAGAAAGACGATTCACCACATCAAGCTGATGATTTCTGTGAGCCACTGAATCTATTCCCACTCTGTCTACCAGCTCGCTAGGAATATGATGCCCCTTAGACATGACTTCATTTTTAGTTTATAGGTTTGTTAAATTTTTTTTGATAGATTATGAAATAATTTTAATAAAATATTTTGATCGTTTGCATTATTTCTGCTGTAGGTTGGGGGTACGAAGGCGGGTGTCGTGCGGTTCTTAGGGGAGACGGACTTTGCCAAAGGAGAATGGTGCGGAGTGGAACTGGACGAGCCCCTTGGCAAGAACGATGGGGCTGTGGCTGGCACCAGGTTGGTCTCACATCATTTGCATTGGTTAAAGTTGAGAGTGAAAGCTTGTTTCTTCCTGCAGATTTTCATTATATCAGTTGTTGACACGTCGGTAATTCAATATCGAGCAAGTTCAGTAATGGGGAAACGGTTTGGATTAATAGTGTTGCAATACTGTAATTGAGTCTAAAACTCAGTGGTTTCCAGCAGGATTAAATAAAGACTTGAGGTACAAATGGGGATTCCTTCTAGTAGCTATAAGTACATCACTGCCCTCTGGAGCAAGATAGTATTAGAGCGTTGTTCCTGTGGGCTTGGTGAGACCTTCTTCCAGTTGCTAGGAGTCCCCATTTGGGATTTGGGCTCACAGGTTTATAAAATGTCTTTTCGACCAAATGTAAAGAGTGAGTTTACAGAATCTGATCAAGTGAATGTGATTTGCCCTTTTCTCAGGTACTTTCAATGCCAGGCAAAGTACGGACTGTTTGCACCAGTCCACAAAGTAACCAAAATTGGATTTCCATCAACAACGCCAGCGAAAGCCAAGACAACCGTGCGGAAGATGGTGGCGACTCCTTCAAATCTCAAGCGCAGTCCGAGTGCCTCGTCCATCAGCTCTCTGAGCTCTGTCGCGTCTTCCATCAGTGGTCGACCCAGTCGGACAGGATTGGTAAGCAACGGCCCAAACCGAAGTGATTCTGTTCCTCTCAGTTCCTCTGCGCTGCAGCAAGGCTGCATGGAGGCTTGAGGGAATAGTTCTGTTGGAGGGGACGGGACGCGGGGGAAGAGGGTGCTCTTAAGTTGAAAAGAGAAATCTAATCCCACCTAGAAACTTAAAATATTTATTCATTTTCCCAGCTAACGGAAACGTCCTCGCGCTACGCCAGAAAGATTTCGGGAACCACTGCACTGCAGGAGGCTCTGAAGGAGAAGCAGCAGCACATTGAGCAGCTTCTGGCGGAGCGAGACATGGAACGAGCCGAACTTGCCAAGTCAACCAGCCATTTAGGAGAGATGGAGCACGAGCTCACCTTACTTAGGACGGGTCATGAACAGGTAAAATAAGATGGATCCATTCCAGCAATCTATCTCTGGAATTCCCATGTGTAGAAGTTGGATGCATGGAATTCTCATTTTGGTTTGGAGAGTCTTAAGCATGATGATGGGTTTCCGCATGTGTGAGACACCTGGCTGCACCCCCCCACCCCAAAAAAGTAAGAATCTACAGTAATTGGTCTGAAAAATGATACTTATGAATACCTTCTCCTGCGTTATTCAGCATCCGTATTGTTCCGTGTATTCTTATTAAACAAGCCGGTAAATTAATGCGATGTTTAAAGGGCTCTGTCTTTCCACTCACTTGACTTGCAATAAGCAAAGGTAGCCAGTGCAGTGCTTGTGGTTTGCTGTGTTCTGTGCCAGTTATTAAATCTATCAGGAACCCGGTCTCGGAACCACGTAATGAATTTTCTTCAGTTTCTCCCTCTTGTGATGTGTGCAGCAAGTGCTGGAGATGGATGCTAAGATGGACCAGCTGAGGGCGTTGGTCGTGGCTGCTGATCGGGAAAAGGTGGAGCTCCTCAACCAGCTAGAGGAGGAAAAAAGGTACCGTCGGCGTAGGGAGGAGGCCATCTGTACAGCTTCCTGAAATTGATCCCCATTGTGAGAGTGACTCGTTGTCTGTTGACTGTTTCCTCTGATAAACGGGGGGCAGGGTGGAATATAGATTGGATAACCAGGTGGGATGCCAAAGCAAAGACATTTTAAAGTGCTTTGTTTTTGATGAATTGCATTCAAGTAAGTAAGCGTTAGCCAATAAGTTAGTAGCATTAGATAAAGTACAGCAGCAAATGCCTAAAAGAGGGATGCTTTTTGCAACATTATAATTGACTTACACAGGAGCTAAAGAGTCTATTTTCAGAGCATTCGCTCTCTCCCCACTTTTTTTTCCATCCCTCCTGTTACTGAGTGCTCAGTTACAGTGTCTTCTTTCTCGGGATTTGATTGCGAGATGGTCACCTTACTTGAGGCTTGACTTCTTCCTCTTTTGCCAACAGGAAAGTGGAAGATCTCCAGTTCCGTGTAGAGGAAGAGTCCATTACCAAAGGTGACCTCGAGGTAAACGACCTTCTGTAAAGTGCTCAATACAATCCAGGTGTCTGTATGTACTCAGGAGCTGACGGGACCTTCACTCAGTCTCACAGCTCATGTTTTGTCGGTTATGAGAGAGGAGCTGCTTGAACCATATTGCCGGCAGTTGGATAGGCAATAAAGGGATGAGAAACTGAACAGTTCACACGAGTAGCTGCTGATCGATTGAGAATTTTGAGGCTAAACACCTTAATCTTTCACAGATCAATTGCCTTTGGGTGATGGGTTATTTGGCATGGCGCTTGTGAATAGGTGGCTGATTTGGTGGCGGCGACGATTCCTGGGCAGGCTATAACCTTGGGCACTCACCAAACACAGCATCCTTTCAGGGGCTTTCGTGAATCAAGTGAGGACAAAAGCTCATTCTGTCTGTTGTTTAACAAGTCTCGCTGCTGCTTTTTTTAAAATTCTTAATTCAACTTTAAAAATCCAATATTTTGGAATTGTATAAACTACGTGAACTATACCCATAAAACTGTTAGCGTTTGGTTCTTTATTCTAGCTTACAAGCGCTGTTTTACAGGGGTTTTCGTGTGTTTAAAGTCTGAGTTTATGGGCTTTCAGATCTCACCAGTTGCTTTAGGATGGAATATGTATATTCCATTCTTTAGTTATTTTTAAAAAGAAAATCGGGATTTTTTTTAGTAAATGGGAATGGAGACGAGATGAAGTTTAAAATTAGATACAATTTCAGTGTTAGAAAAAACACTGCTCTGCTTTGCATCTTACTCATGATGGGGTTTAAAATCCTCTGAGGAAATCATACTTTTTAATGTATTTTTGTAGCCTTTTTAATTTTTTTTGCACATTTTGCACAAAAATGCACATTTTTAGGTGAGAATTTGCAGGATAATTTTCGCTGATGTGAGAGTGAATATTTATAGATCCCAATCATTCATGTTAATAAACTGCTTAACAGATTGGGTCTTGTAACTTCCAGTTTTGTCATTCAGAGAACTGCAGGGAAATTCAGATCTTTGAAAAGGAAACTAATAATCAGCTTCAACATTGAGTAATTTTTGAGTGTAACTAATTTTCCACGGAAGCATATTGTCCGTAGATGTGTTTAAATAAGTTTGAACAGCGGACTCGGGGGTGGGGGAGAGGATCCCACACACACCTTTCAGGGACTTTTGATAAATTGTTTATAACCTTGTAGAATAACGCAAACTTGGTTACAACTGCACAAAATGAGTGTAGGAACTGTCTTCTATGGACCAAATGCAGCCAGTTTTATGAAAAACTTTGGATGTCTTCTATAGTGTTAGGCACCAATGCAGCGTTGTCATTAAACAAGTGGTTCTGTGCGTGAACTGAAGTAATTCACAGCATCAGTGCGATAGGTGGGGAGATTTCTGCCTGGAAAGACTGAATGGTTTACAAGTTACAAGTTTACAACAGAAGGCAGTTTTTTTAAAAAAAGTGTTTTTGTATTTTAATTGAGCAAATCAATGGCCGATTGTTCTGTGTCCTCATAGAGTACAGTATCAATCTTGCACAAATGTTTTGCAGTCAGTGGCCTGGTGCTTAAAACCATACAGGCAGACAGAAAGTGGTGAGGCTGATTCCTGATGTGCGCTCAGTTAGCTGATCTCCACTAGGATACAGTTGGAGCTCCAGGGTTGAGCTTGCCTTTGACATCCTCCACAGCCCTGGCACTCGCTGTTTTGCCTCGCACTTAAATAGCATCTACCTGCGTGAGGCACTAGGCAAGTGCTGGTGGGACCACACCCCAGTGCAAATCAATACTTCCAGAAGGAGGGGGTAGGAATTGGCAAAACCTTCATCTCTATCTTTTAGGATTGCTACATTCTGCAAGAAAGTCAGACTAATGAGGGGCTAGTTAGCTGGCAGTGCAGGGTGTGAAGACATCCATTGTTTAAAATAGTTTCTCTTTATAGCAGCCCAGAAATGATTTGATGTGAAGCCACTAACTGCAGCAGCTATCCTTCCGCATTGACTTATTGATATGCATGTTGCTTTCACAGCTATGCAGACTGAACTGCAATATTTACAATGACTAAATGATCTGCTGTAAACCCCTATTTAATTGCAGGATCATTTTGGTACATTAATTACCTGTGTGCAGTGACTGCTTTTAAAGGCAAACTTCAACAACAACAACAACAACTTGCATTCGTATAGCACCCCTCGCACGTGGTAGCGTCCCGCAGCCATTTTGTACGCACCCGTTACCAAAAATATTATAATCCTTGCATTTAATATAGCGCTTTTTACGTCTTCTGGACGTCTCAAAGTGCTTCACAGAATATGCTGTAAAGTGAATCTTTGCGGGCGAAAATGACCATAAGGTGACTGACTGACCGATTTTATCTAGAGGATTGTCAGCAGGACACTGAGTGTGACCCCCCTTTCCCTCCTGCCCCACCCACGCACACACACACACTGCTCTTCCAATAAAAGTCAAATCCACTTGCCATCTATTTGCCATTAACGGCGAACGTTGCCTGCTTCCCTTTTATCCGCACCGATAAATGCTGAACGCACCGTCACGCACCTCAGATGTCAGCACAGCCGCCCCTTTCCGCTCACCTGACATTGTAAATACACCCAATGAAGCCGGGGGTTTACAGCACAAGACTAAAATGAAATATTAACTGTTCTGATTTTAATGCTGATATTAAAATGATGTACACTTACTGCATGAGACTTATGAATCTGCCTTTATTTTTCAAACTTGTTATTCCTCCATAATTGTCCCCGTTTCTCCTTTCCTATGCTTATCTTTGGTGCCATTCCTTATTAAACTTTATTTTTCTCTCTCTTTCCCCCCCCCCCCACCCACCACATTCTCTCTTCCTCCACCTCCCCATTCCTTCCTTCCCTAACCCCGGTCCCATTTCTGTGCCCATATTTTACCCCCTTGCATCCCCTAATTGTTATCAAAAGCAGAAGGTGCTGGCAGTTAAGCCTGCATGCAGGCCCTCCTGCCTTGCTGGCATGTGATAGTGGCACTGGTGTGTTCTCTTCCTCTCCCTTTTCACTAACAGACGCAGACCAGACTGGAGCATGCCCGCATTAAGGAGCTTGAACACAGCCTGCTCTTTGAAAAGACCAAAGCTGAGAAACTCCAGAGGGAGTTAGAAGACACTAGGGTAATGGATTTCACTGTATCAATGAACTCCATTCAGCTTTTCAGAACATAGCCTTAGAAGTATTGCAGGCAGCAGGCAGGATGAAGCAGATTGTCTTTTTGTTTTTACAGCCAGGGTCAGCACTAAGCAGTGACTCCTACCTGTACATGAAGGAAACAGGATTTTTTAATACATAAATATAAAGAAAAACAACTCTTTAAAAAAAAATGTTAGTGGATTTAGATTTTTAAAACCATGCGCTAAATGTTTTTTTTATCTCAAAGTGTTCTTAAACTTGAGTTTATTTTTAAATTTGCATCTCTTAATAACAATGAGTTGACATTTCCACGTGCAATGCCTCGACTCGAGAGAGTCAGACTGGCAGCTCAGCTCCCAAGCCTCTGCCCGTATAACCAGCCAATAATGTGTGTAGGTGTGCGCGCATGTGTGTGAAAGAGGCCCAGGTTGTCTCGCTTGCAGTCTTCCTTCGCTTGCTCTAGGAAGCATTTCATCTTCCACCACTGAAACCCACCCACCAAAAAAAGCAAAGACCTAGTTGCAATTGAGAAGCGATTAGGAATTTACTGCCTTGAGATAGTTTGAGTGCAATCCCACAGCCGACCATCATGTGGTGCAATGTGTTGGTGTGCAGTCGTGCTTTGCCTCCAGGCCACGAACAAATTGGAAGGAAATGCGAAAAAAATTTGCTTTGATTCAATTAGTTTCTTTTTTTTAAAAAAAAACACGCATAAAAAGACTGGCAGTCACTTTGGGTAAAGTGCTTGCCTTTTCACCTTTTTTTTAAAAAAAGAAAGAAAAGCAGCTACTTTAATGTTCAGATAACCAACCCCCCCCCCACTCTTTAATTTAATTGAAAGTGTTAATCGCTTCTCCGAACACCACCGTTTCAGTGAGAGGGTGCTCCAGTGGCAGAGGCATGGGTGGCTTCCCACATAAGGTGCTGCTAGTTACCAGAACAGCTAGGTTGTTTACAGGTTGTCTGTCTAGCAGTCGTTTTATTAATAAACAGGTCTGTGTGTCTGATTGTGTGTGTAGTGGCTCTGAATTCAAAATTCCAATTGAGGTGGTAACCAGTTGAACTCTGATAAATGAGCTGTTATTTTCTGCTGTTTGCCTCCTTTCTCTCTGCTGCCTCCGCCCCCCCCACCCCGCTGCACCCCTTTCCTCTCCACCCCTGTCCCCAATGACCCAGGGTGCTCCACTAAGACCAAAGGTCTGCCAGCCCCATTGCTCTTCAGATGTCCTCTGGGTTCCAAGAACAGGCCATGCAGTGTGGTTCTCTGATAGTGAACTAACAAAATAGCGCTCTGTGTAAAAGGGGCAAAGGGCTTGGACCTAAAGTTCTCCACATTTACAACTTCACTGAAGTTTGTTTCTGAGCCAAATCACAGAGAGTTACGGTTTCCGCAGTGGACGGTTGGGTTAGCATCCAGTCACAGCGGTGGTGTTTTGATCGAAGGGTTGTACCATTCCATCGCTACACTGGGGTGGTGGGGGGGATTGTGGTTACAAAGCGTGCAAGGAAAGATCATTTTAAAATGAAACTTCAACCTGTGTAACAATTCCTGGGCTGATGTGCTGTCATTCCCACACAGTACGGGGAACTAATGTTCTAAATGCCAGTCGAGCAGTTAAAAATGTAGTGTGTTGCTTATCTTCATGACCAGTCTGTTCTGTTAGTATTTTACAAATAAGTTAACTAGTGTGTTTGCTTACCAATGCATTATTTTAAAACTTAAAATAGTATATATGTCAGTGTTACTGTAACTTGTCTTCAGAAGATGGAAAGTTCTGATAACCAATTAACATATTTCTCCTCTGTGAGCGAGTCTGTTACTCCCCCATCCCCCGCCAATAGATGTAGATTTCAAGTTTAGAACGGCGTGATCTCTCTATAGAAGCTTGACTTCGGACCACACTGTTCCTGTAGCTTAGTGCTTAGAGCACTCGCCTCACAAGTGAGAGGACCTGGGTTCAATTCCTGACAGAACGAAAAGTTGGGCAAGTTTCCTTACTCCACAAGCCTCTGTTTACCTAGCAGTAAGTAGGAACCCAGTCGATTGTTAGTCGATTGGCTGATTGCTTTTCCAGGGGCAATAATCCTTTCAAAATAAATAAATAAAATAATTTGGTCGCTTAATCCACGACTGTTTGTCGGACACTGCTGTGCACAATTGCTTGCCCACAGCAGGAGATATTGGAGAGCAAAGCGGGTTGGAAACCCTGGCTTATTATTCCCAGCCCCAGTGACCAATTAAAGCGTCCCACCTCTAACCAGCTGAGATTGGATACTCTGTACAGATCAGGGATCAAACCATTGTCCTTCCTGGTCTCCACACTACCCATTACATGGTGGTAAGAACCTTACAAAATTTATCAAAATGAAAGCGGCAACAAAATCCACATTTTAAGCATGCAAGTAGGCTACTGAAAGGTTTAAGTTGATATTTTTCTTTAAAACTAGGACTTACATTTTATTTTTGTTTTGTGGGTTCAACAAGAAACCATTCTGTGTGCAGCCGATTGATTGTTGGCAAAGAAATCTTGGCCTGCAGTTGATTTCAGTTGTAATTATTTTGTTTTCTCGCCCTTGTCTGGGGTGGGATGTTAACACGTCGCAGGTGGCAACTGTGTCTGAGAAGTCGCGCATAATGGAGCTCGAGAGGGACTTGGCGTTGCGCATGAAGGACGTGTCCGAGCTGCGGCAGAGACTGGAGAGTACCAAAGGTTCAGGCAGCACAGATGACCTTGCATTGCCCTCCCCTCTGTTGGAGGAGGTCAGCTCTCTACGAAATCAGATCACAGCCATGAACAACGAGCACCTAAGCCAACTCAACGCCTGGAAATACAAGCTAGCAGCCTCCGATAGCCATCACCAGCAGGACCTCCAGCAGCTGCGGGCCACCAACGACACGTTGTCCATGGACAACAAGACTCTCCAGGCCAAGCTAGACCAAGCCAGTGTCCAAACCGCAGAGGTCGTCAGTCAATGGAAAAGCAAGATAGAGGCTGCCATGGCATCTCAACAGCAAGCTATGGAAGATCTGAAGTCCTCCTCCAGCAAAGGAGCGGCTGAGCAGTCGGCGGAGTTGCTGGAGATGAAAATCACCTTTGAGAAGCTCAAGGTAGAACGTCAGGCGGAGAGTGAGAACGCCAAGATCGAGCAAGAGCGGGTAAGGCTGGTCCATGCCAAGGAGGTGGAAGAGCTGAAGGGTCAGATGTTGGTGATCACTGAGGACAGGGAGAAGCAGCTCGAGAGCCTCAGGTCCCAGCTGGATTCAGCCACCGACCAGCACCTGGTGGAGATGGAGGAGGCCCTGAGCAAGCTGCAGGACACGGAGCTGAAGGTAAAGGATCTGCAGGTGTCGCTTAGTGAGGGCCAGGAGCGGGTAGGAGCACTGGAGGCCCTTGAGGCACAGGTGGCAACGGCTGACCAGAAGGTGGCAGAGTACGAGCTGCTGCAGGAAGCGGAAACCAGAGGTAAAAAGGAGATTGAGAGACTCGGCAAGCAGCTCGAAGAAGCCCAGTCCCAAATTGTAACCATAAAGGCTTCACAGCATGACGGAGAGAGTAAGGTTTGTCTTCATGTTTTCGCCATTTCTTTTATTACTCATTTTTGCAACTTGTGTTCACCTTTAATTATGATTTTTTTTAAAAAAAGCTTTCGTTACCAAGTTTGTTTGTTCATCTATCAAAGTTCTCGTTATTTTATCCACACTTTTATCTGATCTTTGTTTCAAATAGTTAAATTCTTTTGATTGACTTAAAGCTGCAGTAATACTGGAGAGAATTGACTTGAGCAAAATGAAATTAAATATTGCAATACTCCTGGAAACTTTGCCTTGTCGAACGAGATGCTAAACAGAGGTCCCATCCGCTTGTTCAGGGTGAATGTTAATGATTCTGTGACACCATTGGGAGGAGAATTTCTCTCTTCTTAGTGTCTTGACCGACAATCCTCCAGATAAAATTGGTTATTCACTTCATGGCTTTCAGAAATATCTGCTGCATTCGCCTACAGTCACTGCACTTCTAGGCGCGACATCAAATGCGGGACAGACTGAAATCCGGTATCCAGTAAAGAATTTTTACCTCTTCTACAAAGCCTCAATCAAATCACTTATTGTTCGCACTAAAATATTTGATCATTTTGGTTGCTGCAGCTTTAGGTATAACGTTTACATTCAGTTGAATTTTTTTTATCCTTTTTGTTTTTAACTTTAATTTTTCCATCGGGCTTGCACTTTCACGCTTATCATTAGGTTAGTGACTTGGCAAAGCAGCTGGAAGAGCGAGAGCAGTCACACGCTATCCTGGAGCAAGCACTGGCTACAGTCAGCCAGGATAAGCAAACCTTGGAGGAGCAACTGCAGTCCATGGTAAGTGGCTCACAAACCCCGTGCCTCCGTTTGTGAAGTGGGAGTGAAATTGTTTTGCAACGAGGTAGGTTCAGATTTTCTCTCTCCTCTGTGAAGAGTTCAGTTTTACAGCAGCAGGGGAAAAGGCTCAGATGTAAACCTCTTCGCTAGATCTTGCTGCTGAGAGAGTGCGAGCTTTATTTACAGTGGGCTTTTTTAAAAAAACAGTAATTATTGGTCATCGCCGTTCCAGTTTGTGATCAGTAAATTCTTGTAGTAGGAAGTGGACGTTTAATTCTACCATTCCCTGCAACGCACTCCCTTTCCAAAGTGATCGACGAGGAATGTGGTGGGAGAAGTTTTAATTGAGAGATAGATGCCTGGCCTATGCCTATGTAATCAAATTGGCAGAATGAAAGATGTGCGGGATGTTTTAAGATTGAATTGAATGAAACTCCTACTCCTGTCTGCCTCTATACAGTGAACGTTCATTAGAATTCATGCCCTAAAACTATCAAAATATGTCTTCTTGCTCAAAGTTTTTGTAACGCCAGTAAGATTTGATTTCTGTTTTAAAAAAAAGATAGTATTAATTGCTGCCGAAAACAGTTGTGGGAAGTGGCTGCAAATGTTAATCCAGGGCTGAAAAGTTTGAAAGACTTGTATTAATTAATGGCTTGCTCACTTTTTCAGAAAGAGATGATCGGCAGCACGTCCAACACGCAACAGAAGCTACAACACACTATGCAAGGTGAGGGAGTCCTGAGTTAACGTTAGCTTATTTTTATGTAAGTTAAGCTTGTCAGGAACTCCGCGGTGGCTTATTCAGTGTAGCACCGTTGGCTGCACTCTCCCGTCCAAGTCCAAAGGTTGTGTGTTCAAACTCTGTCTTGACTTGATCTTACAATTTAGTCTGTGGTACCGGGGAAGGGAGAGGTGGGAGCCACGTTGTTGGTGATGCCGTCCTTTGGACAAGAAATTAGGAAGTTTATGTGCAGTGCAGCTTTGGGCTTGAGTGATCCACTGGGCATTAAAAATCACTGCTTAATGTTTATTTTCCGTTTTGTAGAAATGCTGGAAAAGCTGAAGAAGAAAGAGGAGCAACAGGCCTCATTGTCCTCCGAGGTGGTGGAGCTCAAATCTCAGCTCTCTGGTGAGTAACTGGTGGAGACGCACGGTCTCGTTTGCCCAGCGCTGCCCTGCTCCACCACAAACCTGTGCGCACATGCAGTCACTGAGCCAGTCAGCTATGCGGTGATTTTGCAAATTGTTTGTGAGAAAGCCAGATGTCGGGCAAGAGAAGGACAGGGAAATGGGGAAGATTTGGGAACTGTGAGGTGGGAGGATGAGAGCCCTGTAAGCTTTCTCTGTCTAAAGGTTACCTGTGTTCTACCTCCCTTGTGTGTTTGTGAGACCATTGAACACTGAATAAATCCTATAAAAAAGTAGACATTTACTCACCGATATTGATTTTATCCTGCGAAACATTGGGATTTTGCAGTGCACCAAATCCTGACTGGTGCTGTTTCACAGTCAGCTTCAGAGGAAAGCTTGAAGATCGCAGGCTTATTGTATCGAACAATCAATCGCCCACGGCAGAATAACATTTTCAAGGGTTAGCCCTTCCGTTTCTAAAAAGGCTGGCACGACCGAGAGCTTTTCTCACAGCACATTTTCATTTGCTCTTTCTGTGACTGTTTCGTTTCGCTGACTCCCCGCTCAGCATCATGCTTGCACGCTCTGTGTGTTGGGGTGTATGTGTTTCTGTACCCATAATTGACTCCTTTCCATTCAGCTATGGAGAGGAAGATGAAATCTGCAGAGGTAAAGACGACACAGCTGTCCGAGGAGAAAACCAAGCTGGAGAACGATATCTCAGAGATGATCAAGTCTTCGGGGGATAACTCCACTCAGCTCACCAAGATGAACAAAGACCTGAAGGAGAAAGAAATGTACGTTTTTTTTTTAGCCAATTAATTAAAATGCAAAGTTTAACTAAACCCAAGTTTTATGAGAGGCTGTGGAACGCACTGATTGGCCAGAGAGAAAGCCTCGGAAATGAGATTAAAAAATCTGTGATCTAATAGTGACATAGCAACAGGAGTAGGACATTCAGCTGCTCAAGCCTGTGTCGTCATTCTATTATGATCTGTACCTCAACTCCATTTACCACCTTTGCTATATATCCTTTGATACCCTTACCTAATAAACCTGCACAACAGGCTAAATGGCCTCCTGTGGTTTTGCCGATTTTTATTTCAATACAGTTGTTGACTGAAATTCATAATTTTGCCATTTTTTGCGAGCTGCTAACAGTTTTTCCCTCTCCCACTCTTGCTTTCCTGTAGGAAGCAGAATGAACTGCACGCTCAGCTCACACAGTCCACTGAGGAGATCGGCCGTTTGCAGGAGTGCTTGGAGCAAAGCACGCGTACAGCCGAGCAAAGCCAGCAGGAGGCGCTGCAGAAACACCAGGACCAGCTGAGCACCTTGCAGGAGAAAATGATTGAGCTGGTATGTCTTTAAAAGAGTGGGTGGGGGGGGGGGGGGAAGTATTCAGTTATTCCCACATTCAACAACAAAAACTTGGATTTATATAAGTGTGAAATAAGCCCTGACCAGTTACACATCCTTTCACATAAGAAATGTTCCATCTTATCACCTGCAGGGTAACTATTTTAAAGCACGCTTTGTATTTACTTACACCAACAACAAAAATACTAGCATTGATACAGCGCTCTTCATGCGGGGCAGTGGCTCAGAGCACGTAACGGTGGCAGAGCCCGGCGCCCACACGGGGGGGAAGGAGGTGACCGTAAACACGGTCGCAGAGGAAGTGCTTAAGTCGTGATCTAAAAGAGGGGAAGGAGGGGGCAAGGTGGGGGGATTGAGGGAGAGCGTTCCAAAGCTTTGGAGCAGTGTGGCTGAAAGCGCGGCCGCCAATGGTGGACTGGAAGGGACAAGCAAAAGGCCAGAGCCAGCCAAGTGAAGGCAGCAGGTAGTGCAATGGGGAGAGAGGAGGTCAGAAAGGTAGGTGGGTGCCAGGGATTTTAATCTTACTGGAGCTAGGCGTTTGCTGTTTTGAATGTTTTTTGATGTTTTGCACATGGGATTGTTCCAAACGTTCTGTTTTCCCCTCAGAGAAAGCAGGTGGAGCTGAGCGAGCAGTCCAGGAAGCAGCTGCAAAGCACCCACGAGAGATCCCTATCCGAGGTGAGCACCAAGAGCGAGACCATCACCAAAGAACTAAGCCACAAACTGCAGCAAGCGGAAGATGAGGTGCAGAGCTCCAAGGAGAGGAACGGCCAGCTGGAAAAACAGATACAAGAGCTCAAAACTCAGGTGGAACGTGTCCAGGTAGGCTCCAAGGCACACTCCTGCATGAAGAGCGCTGTGTAAAGGAAGTTGTTACCTACCTGTGTATCATATGAATCCTTCAACTTACATGTCTGTTCAACTCGATGCTTCCTTTACACTGCTAAACGGTGCAGTGTGTTCAACTCCATATATACACACACGCACAGAAGCTGGTTGCAATCTCTTCTGCTCCCAGCATAAGGGAAGAGGTTGGTTTACGACAAAACCAACTGGTTACAGCATTGTACATCTATTTTGCGTGTTAATTTGTGTGATTATGGAGGACCTTGAGGTATGTTGTAGTATTGATCAGTCGGAGAGCTTGTTTCAGGTGCCTGTTCCTCTAATCCCTGCCGATTAGTTTCTTGCTTTCATTTTGCCCTTTTCCTCTCGCCGTAAACGCAATAACCTTTTTGTCTTTGATTTACTCTGCTCTGGCGGAAAGGGGGAACGCTGTCACTCAACTCCGCAGTAATCGTTCCTAGGCAGTTAATGGGGAGCAGTCGTTGGCTGAGTGTAAGAATTGACGACCCCCCCCCTTTATAGATCTTTGGGGGGGAAGTGGGAGGGGGCCGGGGGAGCCTCTTTGAAAAGCCTTATGCCGCAGAGCGGTTTGGCACCTGACACCCTCTGTCTCCTCTTCCCCTCCCCTCCTAACCCAAATCTCCTTTCGCACCTCTGAAGGAGTGAGTTACTGTGCCTGAGATGGAGGTTAAGAAGGCGTTGCCCCTTTTAATTGTGTTAACTCTTTCTCCCCCCCCCCTCCGCCCTGCAGTGTTTTCCAACCGTAATAAAAACGCTATGAAATGGGAAGCCGTGAGTTAACACAGTGTTTCTCGTTTTTTGTCGCAGCACGTTCCACCTTCGCATTGTCTTTTATCCGTGCCGTTTTCATTTGCTTGCTTAACTATTCTTGATTTCTTTCTTTTTCTTTCTCCCCCGCCCCCCCCTTTTAAAATTCGGTAGTCTTTAACCAATGAGCTAGCGTCAGCCAAGTCTGAGTGCGAACGTGTAGCAGAGGATGTGAGCGCTTTAAAGGGAGATAACGATCATCTGGCTCAGCAAGGAGACGCGCTGCGAGCCGAGCGAGAGTCCCTCTGGTCAGAGCTCGGGGAGCTGAAATCTCAGTGCACAGCCCTGAGCAAAGAAAACCAGGACTTAGAGTCCCAGAACGGACAACTCCTGCTGGAAAAGGGGGAGTTTTTGAAGGAAAGGGAGGATTTCCGCCTGGAAAAGGACGCCTTAGTGATGGAGAAAGGCCAGGTTCTCGCAGAGGCCGACCGTCTGCGGGAGAAGGTTGACGGGTTAAAGGATGAAAACGGAGCCTTGCAGGTGTCTGAATCCAGCCTCAATGCGTTACTAGCGGAGACGCGGAGCAGGAGAGACGCGGAGCGCGAGCAGCTACAACTGGAGAAGGAGGAGCTGCTGTCTGCTCGGGGACAAACGGCGGCGGAAATGGAGGAAGTGGCAAGAGAACGGGACAGGTTGGCCCAAGAACTCCGCCGCTGTCGCGAAGAGGCCGACACGGAGCGGGAAGCGCTGGTCGGGGAGAGGCAGGCCCTGAGAACCCAGCTGGATGAGGCTTTGTTACGAAGTGCCCAGCACGAAGCCGGCCACAGCCTCCTCCAGGAGGAAAACAGGCGGCTGGAAAGAGAGAGTGGGGCGCGGGTGTCGCGGGAGGAAAGCCTGGAGAAGGAGCTGGAGGGTCTCCGCTCACTGCTCCAGGAGCTGAGTCAGGAAGCGCAGAACCTGGCAGCCGAGAGGGATGAGGCGCGGAACCACTGTGGGGTCTGGAGGAAAGAAGTCGAGGAGCGCGTGAAGGAGGCGGCAGAGCTTCAAGCCTCCAAACTCAGCCTTTCCCAACTCCTGGAGGAGGTGAAGAGCAGCCGAGAGATGACGAATTCGGAGCGCGTCCGCCTGCTGGAAGAGAAGGAAGCGCTGATGGCCTCTCAGAGAGAGACAGTTGGGCAGAGGGACCAGCTGGTGAGGGAGAACGAGGAGTTGGGTAGAAAGCTGCAGAGGTGCAGCGAGGAGGCGGCGCTGCGCGAGGAGAGCCTCAGGCGACAGAGCAGCGATCTCGCAGCAGAGAACGACTCAATCGCGTTGAGGTTGTCCCAGCTGGAATCGCGCTGCGTGGCTTTACTGCGGGAGAAGGAAGCTCTGGAGAGTCAAGGCTGCGAGCTGCTGTCAGACAAAGCTTCTCTCTTGAGAAAGGTGGAGGAGGTCAGGTCTCAACAGCAAAGGGAAGCCTCTGAGAGAGCAGCAGATCGCGATCAGCTCCTCGACAGCATCGAGGGCTTAAAGGAGGAACTCAGCAGGTCAGCGCGAGACAAGGCAGAGCTGGAGGTCGCTGCCTCCGGTCTCTCCTCACTCCTCGCCGAGACTCAGAGTGGGAAAGAAGCTTTAGACTCGGAGAGACTCCGTCTGATACATGAGGAGAGAAGACTGGCAGCCGACCTTCAGCAGCAGAGCTGGGAGAAGGAGCGTCTTGTTAAAGAGATGGCCGAATGGCAGAATAAACACAACCGACTCGACGAAGAGGTCAGAGTGGTGCAGGGTCAACTAACACGAGAGAGGGATGCCACTGTGGTGGAGAGAGAGTCCGCAGCTGCAGTTCATTCTAGTCTTGAGAATCATGTCCGTTTACTGCAGCAGGAGATGGAGGACCTCATGCTGGCCAATGCTGACCTGCTGTCCCAGAAGGATCGAGTGTTGGAGGAGAAGCTGGTGTCAGAAGCTGAACACAGGAAGGCGGTCAGTGAGAGGGACGAGCTGAGGGATGAGAGAGATCAGCTTCTCTCCGGGGCCGAAGTGCTGAAGAAGGCGCTGGATATATCAGCCAGAGAGAAGGTGGAGCTGCAGAAGGCGCACTCCAGCCTGTCCATGCTGGCAGACTCTCTCCGCGCTGGGCAGGAAACCTCGGATGTGGATCGAGCTGGACTCCGTCGCCAGAAGGAGGAGCTGCTGGATCAGGTGCGGGGCCTGCTGGCCGCCCAGGCAGAGCTGAGCAGCGAGAGAGACGGGCTGGTGGAGGCCCAGCGCAGGCTGAAGGAGCAGGCCGCTCGAGGTGAGGAGCAAGTTTCTGCTCAGCTCCAGCAGCTGCTGGGGGAAAGGCGGACGCTGCTGGCGGAGGGAGAGAACCTCAGCTCCCAGCTCCACGAACTCCGGAGTCTACAGAACCTTACCTTATCAGAGAAGAGCGAGGTACCGAATGCCAACCTCCCAGTAAACCAACACAGCACAACTGTCCGTCCGCACTCTGTTTGCTAATGACTTCTCACTAATAGGTTTGCGGGTTTTTGTTTTGCACTGATTGTTATCACCTCCTGGCTCTACTAACACGACACAAGAGTTTGTTTGTCCACGGTGTGAGGGGAATGGGGAATGATTGTTTTTAATCGATTGTGGTTTTCCGGTGAATGCCATGCCACTGGTTACTATTTGCACAGGTAATTGTTAGCGATGGTTAATTGTCATCTTGAATGAATTGTGCATCGTGGATCGAAGTGCAATTCTGTGTCCGACACTGTGGATAAAACTAAGGTTTGTTTAAGCTTGATCAACACATTAATGCACTAAAGCTGGTTTGAGTGCCAATGACAGGATATTCAAGGTTAATTTGGTGGCTCTGGATGTATCTTCCTTGAAGTGAAATCCTTTTTTCTATATGTATAAAATGTAATTTAAACTACAGCGAGCAATTGTCTTTGTAAACCTAAAACTTTGTGTTTATCCACAGTGATGAATAGCCAGCTGCTGATCGAGTAGACATATAGTTTTACAGCCATTCACAGAGATTTCAGTAGCATGTGTTATTTTAGCATGAGTTGAGCCGGACACCTGGGGAGATTGTCACATGTATACTCCTCCAAGTTTGGGTAATTTTTAATTACAGGCTGGAGGCTTAATCGGTATTATAGTAAATAGCGCTGTTTGATTTTTCTAGGGTTTTTTTTTCAATTTTCTGTGGATTTTTTTGGATGGTCACAAAAAGTTCCACGCCAAGTGAAACCTGAATAATCTACTTTCTGGCTCCCGCCCCCCCCTCCCATGTGGCGGCTATTTAATAATAACAATCTTTGCATTTGATATAAGCATTGTATTGCATCGCTGAGATGTCTAAAAAGCGCTTCACAGGTTATACGGTAAAGTTGAGTGATACACCTTTTTGGGGGCGAAATGCGTCAACCGATTGCGCACGGCACTAGAGCGAGCGTGGGAATCTGGGATACCCGGCTGTGGTAGCGGAAGGTTAAACGTTCGACTCCAACCACCATTGTTGTGTTTGCGTTGCCTAGGCCATGCGAGCAGCCGAGGAGGCCCATCAGTCGCTGGAGCAGGAGACGAGGGAGAGGAGCGCTCTGAAGCAGCAGGAGGCTGAGACGTCGGCAGCGCTGGAGACCTCCAGGCTGAACAACCAGCAACTTCAGCAGGAGGTGAGAAGACATTCCCCTTGTGCCTGGGCTACAGCATGTTACTGTGAGCTTCTCCAGCAGCCATTCAGCCCTTCTGCCCTTCATCCATCCTGGAGTCCCTTTGCCTTATCCTCTTCATCGCCTCTTTGACTGCACCTTTAGTCATCCACCCACTTCTACCCCTCTTGACATCAACAACTAGTTCGGCTGCAAACTCTTCACTATTGCTCCAGTGCCTTGGGACGTCCTCCTGTCATGAAAAGCGCTATATAAATGCAAATCGTTGTTCTGTGCCTCTTCGCGAGTTGTCGATGAGACACAAATTTTAAAGTCATCACAACGGAAATTAAAGGGGAGGCTTGTGTGGTTGGAATGTGGAATTCTCCACCACGAACCCTTGTGGAATTAGCGTCCGTTGATTTTTATTAAAGGGAATTGGCTAGGCTCTTGAGAAGAGAAATATTAAAGGCAATGATGATAGGGGGAGTGGGGGGCGGGAGCCAGCACAACAGCCTGGGGAAAGACTAAGCGGTTCATGTTGGGGGGGAGGGCCAACGTAGACTAGGGTTGTGTTGGGAGTGTTGTGGGATGTAGCTGGAGCATGAAGCTGATTTGTGTGAGGAGCTGCAGCTCAGAACGCAGGAGCCTGTGCTAGGCAGGCAGGCTGACTGGAGTCTGATCAGCAATGTTCGGTTATGCAACAGACCAGTAGTGATATCACTGAAGATAGCATCGAGCAGGATTCTTCATTGCCTCGTGTGTCTGTGTCTGGATCGTTCCCATTTTTCTCTCTTCCTACAAAGCAAAGGTTCTCATTCGCTTTCGTCATGGATATCCGCGCTTTACCGAACAATTATTCCCCCTATTGCTTCTCTGTGCAGCTGAAGGTATGGTTTGTTTTCAGCGAGATGGTAGCATTCAGTGTTTCACAGAAATAATCTCTCTGGGTAACAGTGTATCATTATAATCAGCAGCTGTGTGTTTGGTGTGTGAGGGTGGGGGTTCATAGCCATTCCTCTGGTGAAAGTCTTGTTTAAGCTTTTGTGCCCTCCCCCAGCTCGGGTCCAAATCCCTTAGTGTCCAATTCCTTGGGACGTCCTCCCAACTTGAGAGGCGCTATACAAATGCAATGTTAGATTCAAAGTGCTTTACTCTGGTAACTCGTCACCAATAATTTTTGTTTTAAACTCACTGCTTGCCTGGGATTATGCAATGCTTTGTGGAGAGTGAACAGCGGAATAGCGGTGCAAGATTATAAAGGGAGATGGTCATTTTATTTAACAGATGGTGTGTGGATGAGGACACTACTCTCGTCGGTCCCTTCCAGACATTAAGTGTGCCGTGCTCAGTGCAATGTGTTAATTAATAAGACTCAGCTTTCACAATGGGTGCTTTCCTTTTACTGACACAGCACAGTGTAAGTCATGTTTGTTATTCTGAGTGTGTTCCTGATTTGATACTATGTTCTCTCCGGGTGGGAAGAGATGGGGTGTGGGGGGTGTAAATGCTTATCTTTTTCAACAAAAGTTTGTATTCATTCTTTCTCTCCTCTTCCTCAGCTGGAAGCGCTCAAAGAGAAGAACAGTAAATACCAGGAGGATCTGAGCCACTCCAAGCAGCAACTGAGCTCGGAGAATCAGAGAATCGGAACCCTGTGCAAAGAAATGTGAGTGTCCGCACTTAGTGCTCAGTAGTTGATATCCTTGAAGATTCCTGCTTTTGCTAAAAAAAGACAGTTTCAGACTGAAGTGACTGATCTTTGTTTTATTTTCATTGTCAGTACTTGGAGCTTACAATTCACTTTACAGTATATTCTGTGAAACGCTTTGAGGTGTTTGAAGACGTGATAACTGCGCTGGTTTCCTATCAGACCTTGTTTCATTATTCATAAACAAAATATAAAAGTGACTGGAATGGTTTTTTTATTAGCCGAAGTTCCTCTACAGTGATTCTATGACCAGTTTTGCAGTAAATCTGCACTAATATTTTCCATTATTATATCAGCCAGACAGCAGTAAAATAATCATACCATCCAGATTTACTTTGGACTGATATAATAATGGGAAATATTAGTGCTCCATTAAACGCTTTAAAAATCTTGAGAACATCATAAAGGAGGATCTTAAAGGAGGAAAGGCACTCATGGCGAGTGCTTTGAATCTGAACTATTATCCTCAAGCTGTGTGTTGCTAACTTTCTGGCAAGCATGGGATAAACCTTCAGAGGGGACCCACACTTCAGTCTCATTGTTCTTGATTCAAAGGACGACATCGGTGTGCTTATTAGAACGTATGATAGATGTTTCTTGACATTAGAACCAAGCATTAAAGGTACAGAGATATTTCACAGGCAGTTTTATTGATCCGAACAGGGTCTGCCGTGCTGGTTACTTTGCCAGCGGTCAGCAACGAAATTACAGACTGATTGATTTTTTTTGTGTTTTAAAAAATGTATATAAATCGATTTCAAGGTATAGAGCATCCTAGCTCAGCATTTTCTGTTTGGCTTCAGCAAGCAGTTGTGGCCTGTTCAAGAATATAAAAGGAACCATTTTCAGATCGATGCCCTTTTAGACAATAAGCTGACATTTGGTGTAAGTGTATTATTGTAGCTGATGCTCTCTGATTCCTCCCCTCCTCCCCACACGCTGCAGAAGCAGGGTGATTCATGGTACGCTGCTGTCGGTCTGTTGTCTCTGGACCATTTCTCCTCGTCGCAACAAGTTCAGAACGCTGCATCAGATTTTTTTGTTTAAAATCACACTGCGCAAAATGTTGACTTCAGGTGCAGGCATGTATGTGCCCTGTATGTGTATGCACGTGTGCGCACGTTTCTATCCACGGGCACCAGCACCCTGAGTCGTTCAAACGCACACTTGTGGTCTCACCCCAAATAGTCTTCCAATGGTATCCTGTCATCAAGCACTCAAACCTTCGCACAAATGAGCATGTGTGTGTGAGCATGTGTATGTGTCTATCTACATCCATGAAATATAACCTCCATGTGGAAAGGTGCTGAATTAGATTTTAAACCCAATGCTGTCTGAGACTGCTCGTTGTCAGCGTGTTCTCTCTCTTTCTCTCTCTCTCCTGTTCAAGGGGCTTTAAAAGATCCCGCAACGTCTCCAGTGTTTTTTAAGATACAAACTCTGTCACTGTTGCCTTTCCTGATGATCCAAGTAGGGTTATTTATGGAACAAGACTGTTGTTGACTGTTGACAAGTTAGTTGACTGTTTTAGAGGGATTATCAACACTGATCCATAGATAAATAATTGGGAAAAATTATTAGTGATTCACCTTTGATCTTGTGGTTTGGAGTGTATAATTTTTTTTAACGAGATGAGCAGTTTGTGCACCAGGATTTGGAAGAAATCCTACTGCTGCTGTCAGTCTGGCAAATCACTAAGATGTTTCCATCTATTTGGGAACTGGTTTATTGCTGTAAAATCTAATAGCGGTTCTAGTTTTTACTGCTGACTTTCTCTACTCCTCTGCCTAAGAGTACACAGTCACTGCAGTTGCCAAGAAATTGCCTGTAAAGCACTTTGAGATGTTTTATGTACAGCGTTAAGCGCTATATCAAATACAAAGAGGTGTGTGTGTGTATATATATTAAAATATGGTCCTGTTAAAGTAAATCCACAAAGCGCTCCAAATGGCAAAACTGCAATTTATTTTTGTTCCCTATTGTGAGATTTCTGAGGTTGACAGTAATTTTGAAGAAGCTCTCATTTCTGTGCCCGTTTTTCATAGCTCGGGCTAATTATAGGTGTGGTACTGCATAGCTCCCCAGTGTGCTTTGTGCTTTCAGCATGTCTGAAGCAGCTGCAGTGTAGCTTGCTGGGTTAGTATCAGGGTGAGAATCATTATCTCCCCAGCATGGAAACACCCCTGCCCCCATACTGGACACACACTTCATGACCTGAACGCACTGCTTGTTTTTAAAATGTGTAGAACTACACCAAAAAAAATAGCATTCAACAATACCTCTATTTAATATTATAGTGCTTCACGGGGAATTGCTGTAAAATGCAGTGACTGTATCTGTAGACAAAATGCAGCAACTAATTTGTGTCACCTACATAGCCACACAGTGAATGACCCAATGGAGGGTTGTGGGCCAGAGCAATGGATTATTATAAGCCTTTTCTTAAGGTGGTGAAATCTTTTACTTCCACCTGAACAGGCAGATGGGACTTGGATTTAATGTCTCATCCAAAGCCTGGCATATCCATCAGTGTAGTGAAAGCAAGAGAGAGAGATTGACCATTGTCAGATAAGAGTCGTAAAATGTCTGTTAAACCTCTGCTCTCGGTAATTTGACCTGTGTAGTTTAACAGACGCTTCGTTGGAAAGGCTGGTCAGTTCCCTCTCTGAGCCACATAGAAGCCACTGATCGAATTGTACTCTGTGAAATGAGAGAGAATGACGTGTTCGTGAATCCAGCAAACTCTCCAGGATATTCAGCCACACACACACATATATCTGCTGTTCAATCCTCCCCAAGCAATGCGTCTCCCCAGGTCACAGAAACCAGCACAAGGGGAGTGTCTCTCCATTCAAAGTTTCAAGACTCTGACAGATAGATATTTGTAGATAAGGGTATCAAGGGATACGGGGCAAAGGCAGGTAATTGGAGTTGAGGTACAGAACAGCCATGACTAGAATGGCAGAACAGGCTCGAGGGGCTGAATTGCCTGCTCCTGTTTCTATATTCCCATCCTCCTCTCCAGGCCCGGGCTGAGATGGAAAGCCCATTGTGGGACAGAGCGGGTCCGTGCATTGATGTGCCGCACCAACTGTGCGTGGTTTTACACCATCTGTTGCGTGGTTTTACACCATCTGTCCAGGCTGGTATTAAAATGCAGATGTTGCACATGGGATTAACGACGGGATTGAAGGGACAGCTGGGAACGAGCACATTGTTCGTTCGTAGCTCTGCCGAGAGATAGATCCCTTGAGGAATATTCAACATTGTGATGTGGATGCGAGGCACTGTAGATCTGCCCGCTTGTCTGCAGTGCGCACGCACGCACTCACTCACACAGACTCTGTGTGAAAATTAATGCTGATAAGCTTAGCAGCTAATATGCGCGGGTGTGAGCCATGCACCAAACAGGGCTGTGCGTAATGGTGGTTAATTGTGTGGAAGCTTAAGTGAATCGTTCTAAAAATACATCAGTGAAGCCTTTTGTTTGAGGTGAAGACTGAGTGAGTGAGAGAGAGCTTTGGGCTCTGTCTGACTCCCTGGAACCGACTCGTTCCTGCTAGTGTGAAGCTGGCTTGGTTGACGTTTGAAGTGAGCCGTTTCACAGTAGTCCAGCCTCAAATTACTACCTGCCCGTTGCTCATTCGATTAGCAAACGTGACCTAGAAATATCTTAAACGAGAAGCTGAGCCTCTTCCCCGCTGTTTTCTTCGCCCGCCTCCTGTTGCCCCGGCGGTCGCTATGGTAACTGTGTGCCGGCGTTTTTTTTTTCCCGCAGAGAGGAGATGAAGCTGGCAGCGACCCACAAGTCCCAGCAACTGTCGGCGCTGCACGAGGAGAATGTCAAGCTCTCGGGCGAACTTGGCCGGAGCAAGGACGAGGTCACCAGCCACCAGAAGGTAGGTGCTGAGCGCAGGCGTCAACCTTCCCCGTCTCTCTCTCTCTCGTCAGCTGATCGCCACTGACATCACTTCCTGCCCGCACGAGCGCTACAGGCGCTTGTGAGAGTGGGCGTGGCTGACCCGGCCGGCTTCCTGTCCGTGCGCCCACTGGCCAGTCCGGACTGGTCCACCGGCTGTGATTATAGGCAAGCGTGTGCTCCGGCGGTGAAGGGAGTACGCTGGAGCCTGGGCATCTGTAAGCCTTCCGCAATCTCTACAGATTGATGCTTGAGGGTAACGGTTCATTATGGAGCAGCTCCTACTGTAACAGTGTGAGGTTCTCTTCCCCCCCCCACCCCAACCATTTCTCATCCCTCTCTCTCAGCTGTTTGAGCAAGTCTGTGGTTCAGTGCCTGAGTTCAGACTGTCTGACTGGTTTTGTTCGGAGCTGTAAATGCCAGTCTGACCTGGGTTTGACCTGGGATATATGGACACGTGGTGCTCTTACCTGCTTGGGTGCGTGGCCCAGTAATCAATTCGACCATTATTAATCTCCCTTTACGTGTCCGCACATGTCCCAGTATCTTGGTACTTTTCCTCATGCTGTATTGTAGTTAGATTCACATTTTGAAAATCATGTACAATAAGAGAAAGTTCAGGTTAAAGCAAGAAGCTGGATTTACGCAGCTCCTTTCACATAAAAGAGATGTCTCTGAGCGCTTTACAGAATGAAATTAGAAATGGAGTGAATGTTCTATGTATAGGCAATCATGGTGGCTACATTTGCACCAGTAACATCCCTGTGTATCTCTGTTACAAAAGATGGATCCGCTCATATTAAGCAGTGTTGTGAACCACTCTTTTTACATTAATGTTTCAGTCAAAGTGTTGCCAATGAAACCAGTATTAATGCTGGAGACCAGCGTTGTTCCATTGGTGGCTGACAGGAAGCCAGTATTGTAAGCCTGTGGGGAACTGGGTTAGTTATATTTAGGTTTTTCCTTCTTAAAATGCAAGGGAAACATTACTTTGACATTGGGATCCCACATTAGCATACAGGACAGATTTCAGAGCTGTGCTGCAAAGCAGGATTGTAGTAAAGTTTGGATGTTGTCATTGGAGAGAGAAAGTTAGATGCCAAAATCGTAACTGATTAATTCTGCAGTGTGACTCGGGAGAGCTATTCTGAGCAATGTGAAGTATACAAACTCATTTAAAAAAGAAAGAGTGTTCATTGCCTTAATCCCCCCCAAATTAAAATTAATTTAATCTTCGGTAAATGCTCATTCACACCGTGCTTTCTTCTTAAAGAAAAGGTTAGGGAAAAAAAGTGTTTGTTAATACTGATTATTTTAGATCCCCTTGCTCGTAAGAGCAATTATCACCCTCAGTTAAGAATTGCTCACATAAATGTAACCCTTCGATTGCTGGCAGGTTCCTAAGAAGTTCCTTGTTCTGTACTTTTCAAGGTTAGGAAGTAGGCTCCACACCTTGAACAAAATTTCACCTAAAAACATGCAGTCAAGCCATTTTACAGTGTATTTCTGTGAAGCGCTTGGAGATGTCGTAACGATGTGAATGAGACACTATATCAAATACAAGGATTATTGTTGTTAAAATGCAATTAGATTAGTTTTGGAGGAAAGCCAGTATTAAAAATGCTGCTCCCCTATTCCATGCTTGCTGCTATTTTCACTGTTTCTATGGTCATGGTTTTCGGTGGAGATTTGTTTTCTCAATTTGCTGGACCCGCTCCATGTGGATCCAAGTCTGCTGGAAATCCATCACCCACAGAGCAGACAGTGACACTCGGGCTGTTTAGCATAAGCATCACGTCACCTGCATCTCCCCAGCTTTACACTGAGGAAATACAGAACCAGCTCACGATATGTAAAACACAGCGCTTCAAAGGCACCTGCTTTTTTGTAGAACCGTACAAGCTGGAAATCTTCACTCGCAGCTTGAGATCAGGCGAATAGGTCCCGCTTCATCTCCCCGTCTGTGTCAGATCGCAATTCTCTTTGATGACTGGAATGGCTCTATTCAGAAGCAAATTACATTCTGAGAATGTCCGCCTCTTCTCTTTCCTCCCCTGTTATATCCTGCCTCCTGCACTACAAGTGGTGCCCATTTCACTAACGATTTAGGAATATAAATTTAAAATGAGAAGCGTGGAGAGTTTTGAGCACTGAATAAAGCTGGGTGTCTATTTATATTCCGCTCTGGCTGAGACTGCAAACTCAGCCTTTAGACAGTACAGATGCGAGCGGTTGCTACTCTCGTTGCTGCTGCCTGCGATTTCTGTCAACAAAGAAACCCTCAAGCTGTGTTTTCTGTTTTCAGCTCGAGGAAGAGCGATCTGCACTCAATAACCAGCTGCTAGAAATGAAAAAGAGGTAAGCTCTCCCGTTCAATGCACGGAAGATCCTTGCACGCTGTGAGAAATATCGTAGAACATCGTGGGGTAGGCGGGTGTGCAGTTCGTGTCAGAGTTAGCCAAAGGGGCTCATCAACCAAGTGTGTTTATACATCGATTCAACCCCATGTCGTATGTAGTAAGCCATCAGAAACTGTACCTATTTTGCAGTATTTCTTAAGAAAATTCAGAAGTCCATTACACAAACTTGTGGGAACCCACTCCCAATTCGCTTTGTTTTGGGGCAGTGAGGCGCCCTTTTAGTTGGAGCTGCGAATTTCATTTACTTGGAAGGAGCTCCCACTCTGGTTTTCTTGAGTAAGAAATCGCACAAATTTGACCCCAATTAAGGTTTCTTACAAATAAGCTGTAGTGCAGTTTTGGGGAGAGGGAAGTTATCGCTATAATGCAGTTGTTTAGTTCAATAAAATAAGCCCCAGCACTGTACCAGAGCATGTTTATAACTGGGTTTGACTATGTATTGTAAAGCAGAAATGTCATATACTGTGTTTTACTTTGACATTCACACTAAGCTTTTAATGAATCTTTGGTAAATGCGAACAGTGTATTGTTTTGTAGAAGTTAAATGATTTGTGGAGCCTTTTGTTTTAGCTTTCGATGGATAAATGTGATCTCTCGGTTGCTGTAATTAACGTTGAGCTGTATTTCTGTGCTAACACAAGCCTTGTCAAACAAGTCATTGCGGCTTGCAAACTTGTCATTGTGTCTCGTGACTCGCACTACTTACTTACCAGCTCATCGCACTCCTTTCTCTCTCTCCTTCTCCTGATTTTTTGCCGTCCTTGCTAAATCTGTTCTGTCTTTGATGGTAAGACTGAAAAAAGTCTATCCACGTTACAATAAGTAGCCAAAACCGATTCCACCATAATACATTTTGTGCATACTATGGCTGCCGCCTTCCTTTCTCGTGTCTTGCTTTTTTGTGAATTATTTCAATTTTTTTTATATATATATAAACGAAATAAACCATTTAATTGCGGAATTGTGTAACTTCCTGGATTGTAATTTGCATTTTTCTTCCACGTTTTTTTATCTAACTTGTGCTTCTTATCTTGCATTCTTAAAGCTTGCCCAATAACACTATAAGGTATCTGCCTCATGACTAGACTTTTTTTCTTACTTTCATAGTAAGAGGAGAATCTGGGTGACGCAAGGAACCTTCGATATTAACCACTAAAATTTGGTCTGCAGAAATGTCACTTGTTTGGTCTCAAAACTGTTGCTTTCAGTACTTGGATCCCCTGGACAGTAGTAGATTGAGTTAGCAGTTCAAAGATTTGTTTGAACTCAAAGCTATCATAACTTTGACCAGAGTTTTGGTTTGAAATCTATTTGGTGGGCTGCAGTTTATAGGGGCTCAGTTATATGATCAACCTGGTTAATCTGTTAGGGGATGCAGTTGTTTTGGATTTTCACTGTGGGAGGGAAAAGAACATTTTTTTTCTTCCCAATGCACCGTCTAGAAATAGTTAATCCTGCTTTAATGTGTTGAAATTCTTTGCCACTTTCTAGATAATAGTCTTGGGGGTTTAAACTGTAGTTGGTATTGAGAGTAATTCACTTGCTCTGATCGGAATTGCTTACGATGATAACTTTTACGGTCTCCCCCTCGAGTTTAGAACACAAGAAATGTCCATTGGCCCCATCAAGCCAATGGGTAAATAATTAAATGGGACAAAAGGAGGTAATTGGAGTTGAGGTACAGATGAGCCATGATCTAATAGAATGGCGGAACAGGCTTGAGAGGCTAAATGGTCTATTCCTATGAGCCCATTCACTTCGGGACCATAATCCATACTACACGCCCCTGTCCCATTTCTCCCAACACCTAACTGTAAACAACCAAAGCTCCACACTTACAGAGAGGGAGAACCCACTACAAAGCATAGGAATTCCAAACTTTGGTGCAGTGTCACAGAGAGAGTTCAATCTGTTTAAACATTGTGTGAAAATTAATGACTCGCAAATCCCCATCAATTCTTCCACTCGCCTTTTAGGGTATTAAGGTGTGAATAAATAGGAGTGAAACTGTCAGGCGGAACCAAGGTCACTTTACGACTTGACGCCCAAGTGTTCTTTTGCTCTAAAAACCCAGATTTTCGGCTTAATTTTCTCCTCCCCGACTACGACTGTGAGCATGGAAATAACTGAGCAGTCTCTGTTGCCATCTCCGCTCAAAGAACTGGTTTCATTTCGTTCAGCATGGTTGTGTATCTTTGACGAAGCTGCTCTCTCTCTCTCTCTCGGTCTCTCTCACTCTCTCTCCACCCGCGGAGGCCTCTGCCCATTTCCTCTCCCCTCCCCCCGGTTTCAAGTCTGAGCCGGAATGCCGACCAGGTAAAGGATTGGGAATCCCGCTCGGCGCCACTCATGGAGAGGAATGGCCCAGACGCCAACAGGGATTCACAGACATTTATTTGCATGTCAATCGGGATCTGTCTGCAGCTGAACTATGCATGGAACCTGTGTAGTGTTTGGCATTGTGTGCCTTTAGTAGATGATAACATTGGGGTGGGGAGGGGGGATGGCGGTTGCACATCTTTCTGTGTCAAAACCAGCATTTTACTGTAAAACCTATAAAATTGTGCTGATGCGAGTACTGTTTCACAAATCAAATTCTCAGTCGTTGGAATGCAAAAACTCTGCATGTTCAGATGACTGTGCGACTAATATACCTAGTAATCAGTGTCAGCGTGGCCAGAACCCGTTTTGGAATAGTTTTTGTGTCTCACTGCAGTTCTGTAATGCCACACAGCATTGACACAACGGTGAAAATACACCTATTTGTAAGTATGAGATTTCCTATTTCTAAACAAAAAAGAAACGCAAAAAAAAATACCCACTGTAATACCAAATGCCTGCGTCCTTTCATTTTAAGTCTGGTTACTCTGTTTGATTCAATTCGGACAATCGTTCAGTGCTGTCTGACCAGTGAGAGTGGATTTTAATTGCCTTGTAAAAACCCTTTATGGTTGTTTTCTGACGTCATTCCTCTTCCTGCAGAGAGACTTTATTAAAGAAAGGGTTTGATGAAGAGAAAAACTCATTACAGAAATCCATTGCTGATACTAGTGCCTTGATCACAGAGAGGGATAACGAGCTTGAGAGACTCCGGAGCGAGGTGAGACTTGCTGCGGCAGATGGTGATGGGAACCGTACTCCCATCAGTGATGTCTGTGATATGATAGAAGTGTAATACATCAATTCGTTCTGACCAGTCATAAGCTTAAAGCAGCGCTGTGCAATAGCAATGCTTCATACCAACTGCAGTTTTGAAGGTCATAAGAGACCAGGTTAAGATACCTGATGTACATCACAATACACAGTCAATTCACTTTACAGTATATCCTGTGAAGCGGTTTGAGACGTCTCACCTACACGATAAGGCTCTATATCAGATGTAAGGATTATTATTACTAACTTTATAATGACGTGGTCAGGCACGATGACCTGACTATGCTGCTGTGTATCTTCCATAACACGGATGGAGTGACGAGAAAGTTACTGGTATCAGACGTTGTTACGTTTGACTTGTCTGCAACAGCAAACAAAAAAAAACATTATAAACAAATAACAGGACTTTGTAGACACCCTGGAGGTTATTCCTTTTGCAGTATTTGTTCCTCAGATTGCAAGCCTTGTTCGCACTGTTTATGAGAAGTTGGGTGTTCTCAGGCGGGGTGCTGTCTGTGAGCGCTGCGCTCCCTGGTACAGTCACTGCTAGTACTGATCGGCTTGTGTTTTCAGGTGTCGGCGCTGCGTGGTGAGAACGCCATGGCAAAGGACTTACAGTCAGCGGTGCAGACCCTGCAGTCTGACAAAGCCAAGCTCGAGCGGAAGATCCAGAGTTTGGAAAAGAAAATCAATGATGACAAGAGGCAGCTTGACAATGCCCCGACCTCGTCAGGTAAGAGAATCAATCAATGCTCTGACTGCTTTCTCTTCTCTCGCGGCCCAGCTGAAACCCTGGCATCAGGAAGGCCAGTGGAGGCTGGGACTCGTATATAAAAAAAAAGTTTGATGTTGTGATGGGAGAACTGGATTCCAGTCTGAAATCATGAGATCCGATTAACCCTTGTGGCTTCTTTCCCTCATGAGCCACATGTTTAAAGGAGTAAAAATCTTTCCTTTGTGGTCCACGTCAATCCCTATATAAATGCAAGTTGTTGTTGTTATCCCATTGAGGCTCTGACCATCAGAACATTTTATCGTATGGGGTAAGATCAAAAATTATGGAAATTCCTGGCACTCAGTCTGGATTTTACTACTATATCTAATCTGGTTTATTTTGGAAAGGGCTTGGAGAGCACTGTATTCTCTGTGGATAAATCACTGTGTAGATGCACGTGTTGGGTGAGCCTGCCTGCCCTGACACCAGCCTGGTTCAGTGTCGATCGACTGACTGGTCGGTCAATAATGTCTTGAGTGGAAACATGCCAGTTGTTTTCCAAACCCATGGAACAAGCCCACGTTTCCCTTTTCGAGATGAGTTTTGCTCTAGCAAAGGAAAGGTGCTGTTTCTCTGGCTGATGTTTCACTGTTTGTGATTTAATAGATGATCCAGTCGTCGATCCACTGAGAGAAGAACAGGAGTCAACAGAACACCAGGTAACAGCGAGCAGTTTATTGCCCAGTGCCCAACACTAGGGAGTAAATGGAGCAAGTGTTTAAAGCGGTTGATGAGGCAGACGAAGTATTAATGGCAACCGGTACCCTACACACTGATGCCAGCCTGCCGTATTTCTGTTTATATTAATTAATAAATCTTCCTTTTTCCTCTTGCTCTCTGTCGCTGACTATAGGCATCCATATAAAATGTATGATGGTGGGGGGGGGGGGGGGGGGGAATAGTGTGCGACAACACATGCAGGACTAGTAATAATTATCATAAGTTTACTGCATTCATTGCGTGCATTAACACGTCGTAACTTAGACATTTTTAATCTTTTTTTTAAAAAATCCTTGCTATTTATCCAAGTTTGATACAAACCTATTGATTGCATTTCATTTGAGGGTGCCCGGTATTAATCTCCTTCCTGTGGCTATTTTAAAGCTGTGTTGACTGATTTGGGTGGGACGTTTTAAAATCTTTGCGAGGGTCATCCCTAAGAGATGCCGGCATCTTACATCCTTGCTTTAAGAAATAAAATGGGGTTGTGTAGCCAGATGCCTGCTGCTTTGATTCCTTTTGCTCTATTCGACCAATTCCCTGCTGTGTTTGCTGTGGCTTTTAATTGACAGTAGAGAGGTATTTATAGAGCGCTGTGTTGTTACTAACTGCCTTATCCACTTTGTTTTTTTTCCCTCTCTACATGCTGGTGATTCTTCTCTATCAGGATACGGTTTGTTTTTGCGCTCTCTCTCTTTCGCTTTCTCGTGCCCGTTTTGCTGTTTCTGCATTCCCACCATTTGGACAAAAGTTTGCTTAACATTTGAGGCGATTTGTGCTTGCATCAAAACTCAACAATAGCCTGAAATACAACGTAAAACATAGGATCAGGAGGCTGTCATTCAGCCTAAGCCTATTGAGTCTGTTCCGCCAGTTAATTAGATCATGGCTGATCTGTACCTCAACTCCATGTACCCACCTTTACTCCATATCCCTTACCTAACAAAAATCAGTCATGAAAATTTGAATTGTTCCAGCATTCACAGCCTTTTTGCAGAGAGAGTTCCTGATTTCCACTAGCCTTGGGAACGTATAAAAAGATGATTTTAAACTGAGTTTGAAGCCAAGGCTGACATTCCAGTTCAGTACCCGGGTGCAGTGCTGCAATCTGAGGTGCAGTCCTCTGGAATGTGACATTTATATAAGGTCTCATCTGCCTGTTCGGGTGGCTGTATAAGATCCCCACAGCGCAATTTGAAATGACTTAGGAGTTTCTCTCCCCAGTGACCTGGCCAACAATCTCAGATAAATTGGTCATTCACCTCATTCACTCTCTGCCAGAGGTTTCTTTAACACTGGATTACGATATTGTCCTTTGTGTAACCTGGAAAATCCCAGTGAATCGCTGCATGTAGCTGTGAAATGTGTGTGGAGTCTGTCGCTAGGGAGCGCTGCACGTGAAACACGCAGGAAGTTTTAATGACATTCCCCTGTATTAAGCACATGTCTTGATAACTTCAGTGTGTGCAGAGTGGAACTATTTTGACTTAGTTATGCTTCCCGCTCATCCATTAAAGCCGTCACTAGAATTGAGCGCTTCCTCCGCCAGGAACTTTTATAGGAATCTCTTTGAACGTTGAGTTTGTGTGTACTTCTGCCAAATCACAGATCGACTTCTTGAATTCGGTAATCGTGGATCTTCAGAGAAAGAACGAGGAGCTGAAGATGAAGCTGGAGATGATGGTTGAAGCCTCACTGAACGGAAACACCTCTCATGACATGAACACCTCGGACCGGTGAGTGGGCTGGGGCTCAGCTTGGCTGGGTATGAGCTAACTCGCTTTCTGTCTGGCTTGCGCTCCGGCCAATAAGCTAAGCTTCGACCACTCTGTTATCTTTCACATATTTGTTTTCCCCACCCAACCCAAAGCTCAGAGGCTCACGTTTTCCCAACGTGTATAAACCTTGGGCAAGTTTCCTTACTCCACACACCTAATAATAATCCCTCCAAAAATCAAAAACAATAATAAATTGGTCATTTTCAATCTACGACTGTTTGTGGGACATTGCTGTGCGCAATTGGCTGCCGCGTTCGCCCACAAATGTACAGTCAATTCACTTTACAGTATATTCTGTGAAGCGCTTTGGGACGTCCTCCCCACGTGAAAAGCGCTATATCAAATGCAAGGATTATTATTATTATAAAAGTACATTGTTGTATAGATTCAAGTTGTTGCACCGCTCTCCCTATCCCCTTGATTGATTGCGTTGAATATCTGATTTCTTCTCCCCCCCATTTTCTGATGTTGCTTTGGTCGGGACTGAGACTAGACTTGGTTAAGGGTACTGTATAAATGTTGTTCTTCCCACACACTCTCTCACACATCTCTCTCTCTCTCTCTCTGTGTGTCACCTACACACGCGTGCACACACTCTCACACATTCTCTGTTTCACACGCGTGCGCACACACACACTGGGTGACTGTTTTCTTGTCCACAGTTTGGGTGAGTCAGGGAAGAAGCAGCTGCCTCCCCGCCTGTTCTGTGACATCTGTGACTGTTTTGACCGCCACGACACGGAGGACTGCCCCACGCAGGCTCAGCAGATGTCAGAGTCCCCGCCACACACTGCCTACCATGGCAGCCGGAGCAACGAGCGGCCGTACTGCGAGACCTGCGAGGTGTTCGGGCATTGGACGGACAGTTGCAACGACGACGAAACGTTCTGAATGCAGTCGTCCTCTGTTCCGTCCGTGTTAGGTCCGTCCTGTCTCCGCAAAGTTGTTTATTTTGCTGAAACAACGGCCTTTTATTTCCTCTCTCTCTCTCTCTATCCCCCCCCCACCCACCCACCCTCCTTTCCAGAATATCCACAGAACATCCTGCAATCTTCCAGTATCAAATATCATTTTTTTTATTAAAGCAAAACTCTTGTGTGATCCTGGGTATTGTACAAAGAAAACCAATCTCTGCAGCATTTTGAAATGCACCTACTTCTCGGTGAATGTCGGATACTTCAGTCTATGTATAAAATGACATGGGAACACTCTCCTGTTGTTCTTTGTAAAATATATATGTGGGAAAATTAGGCTTTATCAACCTGTTTGTGTATATATAAATACCTTCGGTTTATTTTGCCCAAAAGCCAATTTACTCAGAAGTCAGCAATATGAACATGCTGAATATTTTTTCTTTCCACCGTTTCTAAGTTTGGATTTGAAATGAATGTATAGAATCACCGTACATGTGTTGCAGGGGAGAAAAGGCACCTGTAAAGACAGTATTAACTCCAGCACTTTGTACTGTACCAACGTTAATAAGTTATTATCTGCGGCTGTTGACTGTCTGGACCTGTATATGATATAATATACCGATATATAATATATGATGTACAATATGATATAATGGTTTGGCAGCTTTCTGTCATTTTAATTCTTGGTTGATTTTCAGTGTCTTGCATTCTCTGCATTATTTTAGCTCCTCTTCCCCCAATTATTTAAGAATTCAATTGACTTTCCTATGAATAATCAAAGTGAAGGAGGGGAAGAAGGTGTTGCGATTGTAAGGTCTGAAATGAAAGCTTCTTTGTGCGTTTTGTAAAATCTAAATGTGCCCAATTGAGAACTTGCACATTTATGATTTCCCTTCTCTCTTGTAAGTCCCCTTCTTGTTGTTTTCCCTCACCTGCAGGTTCTCATGCTGTTTCCTGTACGACTCTAAATAAAACTCATTCACAAATGATTTTTTTCTCTGTGTAAAATGATTCACTGACTTGCCTGCAGCATTCACCTGGCAGAACCCAACTCAGAGACTGATGGTCTACTTCAGGGGAAATAATAAGGGGGAGTGAAATAGTGAGCTGGGGAATCGGATTAGAGTAGTGACATGATTGGGAAAACAACAAGAAGATTTAATTTATAGAGAGCCTTTCACGTCGGGAGGACGTCCCAAGGCGCTGGACAGTTGGGTCAGGACCCGAGCAGGTGGGATCACTAGGGGGTTGGTCAGTTTAAATGGCCTGGGCCTGGGATATTTGAAGCAATGGGATTGTATTCCTGAGTTTCTGCCTTCAAGTGCCAGTGTTTCTCATCAACACTTTGCACATCATTTTGGTATGGGGAATGAGGTCGTGGGGAGGGGGGTGTATATGGGGGAGGGGCTGGTTGGGTGTGGTCGGGGTTGTGGTATGTGATGTGTGTTGGGTGGGGGGCGGGGGGGGGGAGAGTTTGAGGTGTGCGGTGGTGGGTGGGGGGTAGGTTGATTGTGGGGGAATAGCAGGAATGTGTGGTACGTGGATGGAGGTTTATTTCAGGTGAGGGTCATGGAGGGGGTTATTGTATGCGGTTATACAGTCGATTCGCTTTACAGGGTATCCTGTGAAGTGCTGTGGGACGTCCCGATCAGGCGCTGTATCAAATGCAAGGATGATGATTATTACATGGAGGGTAAATGGGGTTGAGTGTGTGTGTGTGCGTGTATGGGGGGTAGAGGAGGGGGTGGGTGTAGAGGGAAGGGGGGGTGTAGGGGGGAGGGAGGTGTAGAGGGGAGTAGGGGGTGTCGGGGGTGGGGTGTAGGAGGTGGGGGGAGGGAGAGGGGGGGTGGAGGGGTTAGAGGGGAGGGGGGTGTAGGGGGGGTGGTGTAGGAGGGTGTAGGGAGGAGGGGGTGTAAGGAGGGTGTACGAGGGGGTGGAGGAGGGGGTGGGGGTGGAGGGTGGTAGGAGGGGGTGGGTGTAGAGGGGATGTAAGGAGGGGGGGAGGGTGTAGGGAGGGGGGGTGTGTAGGAGGGGGTGGGTGTAGAGGGGGTGGAGGGTGTAGGAGGAGGGGTGTAGGAGGGGTGAGGGTGTAGGAGGGGGGGTGGAGGAGGAGGGGGTGGAGGGGAGGGGGTGTAGGAGGGGGGGGGAGGGAGGAGGGGGTGTAGGGAGGGGGGTGTAGGAGGGGTGGAGGGTGTAGAGGGGAGGGGGTGGAGGGGTGTAGAGGGGGAGGGGTGGAGGGGGTGTAGAGGGGGGGTGGAGGGGGTGTAGAGGGGAGGGGGTGTAGGAGGGGGGTGAGGGTGGAGGAGGTGTAGGAGGAGGGGGTGGAGGAGGTGTAGGAGGTGGAGGGGTAGGAGGGGGTGGAGGAGGAGGGGGTGTGGGGGGTGGAGGGTGTAGGGGGTGGGGAGGGGGTGTAGGTGTAGAGCGGCTCCTGTTCAAACAGCCCCTGAGACACGGAGCTGCGCGCGCAGTTGGCGGCTCGGGCCGGTCACGTGAGGCGGGCGGCGCAAAGATGGCGGCTCACCTCAGCTACGGGCGGGTGAACCTGAACCTCCTGCGGGAGGCGGCGCGCAAAGAGCTGCGCGAGTTCCTGGACAAGTGCGAGGGCTCTAAGGTGAGCGGCTGACAGCGCGGCCCCTCCCACACTCCCCCCACACACGGCCCCCGGGGGGGAGGGGGGAGGGGGGGATGGTCGGGGTGCGGCCTAGTCATTGCCCCTGAGCCTCGGGCTCGAGTAACTCGCAGGGGTTCAGCGACTCAAAGCGCTGGACAGTGGCGGAGCGCGACACCGAGCTGTGGGGGGGCGGCGGGTGGGGTGGGGGTGGGTGGGGGGGAGTCCGTAAGGAAGGTCTTCGGGGCGTGACGTGAAGACCGGGAAGGAAGGGGGAGGGGGGAGGCGGAGGGGGTTTGGGGGGCGCAGTGCCTGAAAGCGCGGCCACCGATGACGGAACGGAGGGCAAACGAGGGACGAGCGGGAGGTCAGAGCCAGTTGAGCGGGGACAGCGGGTGGTGGTGTGGGGAGTAAGCAGGTCAGAGAGGTGCGGCCGTGCCGGGGCACGAAGGAATGCGTAGATAATAATAATAATAATAATAATAATCCTTGCATTTGATATAGCGCTTTTCACGTCGGGAGGACGTCCCAAAGCGCTTCACAGAACACACTGTAAAGTGAATTGACTGTATATTTGTGGGTGAACGCGGCAGCCAATTGCGCACAGCAATGTCCCACAAACAGTCGTAGATTGAAAATGACCAATTTATTATTGTTTTGGAGGGATTATTATTAGGGCTGTGTGTGGAGTAAGGAAACTTGCCCAAGGTTTGGCCCTGACCTGCCGGGAATTGAACTCAGGTCTCTCACTTGCAAAGCGAGTGCTCTAACCACTGAGCCACAGGACTCCACAGTGATGAACGTGAGGATCTTGAAATCGATCCGTTCGGTGATAGGGAACCAGTGCAGTCTGGCCACAACTGGTGTGATTGGGGGGGAAACAAAGTTTACTGCCTAAACTAACTTGTTTTTCCTGTGCAGGCGATCGTTTGGGATGAGTACCTCACCGGACCATTTGGATTAATTGCACAGTACTCTCTTCTAAAGGTTTGTAGCTTTCTTGAGTAAAACGGTTCGGATTCGCCACATGCTAAGGCTGTGTTTTTACCTCAGGGTTTGGTGGCCTGAATGTTTAAACAAGTCTACCACGAAAACCATTTTCAGTTCCAGATTTTTAATAGACTCAGATATTTAATAATAGACATGTCAGGTAAATAATAGACTAAATAGATATACTGTAGAACAACCACCTAGTTGTATTCCAAAGTTTCCAAGAAATTGGGAACATTGGGATTGTTGGCTCGGGGCTAATAATGGAAATATTTCACTGCAGGAGCATGAAGTGGATAAAATGTTCACCCTCAAAGAAGGTCGTTTGCCTTCAGCTGACGTGAAAAGTATCATATTCTTTGTGAGGCCCAGACTGGAGCTGATGGACATCATTGCTGATAACATTCGTAGGTTAGCATGTCTCAGCTTTAAATGCTTTCCTGTAATAATAATCTGTTGTGAAGGTTCAGTTATAATAACAATACTTGTATTTGATATAGCGCTTTATCATGTCATTGAATCGTCTCAAAGCGCTTCACAGGATATACTGTAAAGTGTAGTGACTGTGTGCTTTGTGGGCAAAACGCGGCAGCCATTTGCGCATAGCAGTGTCTCGCAAACAGTCGGTGATTGAGTAAACACTTTTTTTTTAAGGGATTATTACAATGGGTAAGCGATCCGCCAATCGACTAACAACCGGGTTCCTACTTGAGGACAGTTGAACTCCGAGGAGTTAACTCTGAATACATTGACTTTTTTTTAGTGAGGACAAACTCCGGACTGCTCACAGAGATTTCCATATTCTCTTTCTGCCACGTCGAAGCCTCCTGTGTGAGCAGAGACTGAAGGAACAAGGGGTTCTGGGTTCTATCATCAACCTAGAACAATACAGTCTGGACCTCATTCCGTTTGATAGCGATTTGATGTCCATGGAAGCAGAAAGCGCATTCAGGGTAACTCTTATCACATTGATGTTTTGTATTAAAGAGTCTCGTCTCATGACAGTGTGGAGCTATATTTGTGATGTGGTGTCTTTCACACAGGAGTGCTATCTGGAGAATGACCAAACCGTCTTGTTCCACGTGGCTAAGGGCCTGATGACGTTGCAGGCTCTGTACGGGACCATCCCTCAGATCTTCGGGAAAGGGGAATGTGCCGGGTACGTTCCACTATATAGTGTACCGTTTGTTACAACTTTGACTTAAAAAGCGTACAAAATATTCAAGGCTTTGAACGAGCCTGACGGAGTGGATGCATGGGTACAAACAGGACCAGTGTTCGGAGACAGTTGAAGCTTGAGGGTTTAACTATTTAATTGTTAATTAAATTGTCAATTATTTATTATTACTTATTATTATTGTAGATATAACAACTTAATTATTTGTTAAAATGAGGGGCTGTAATTCTAGTCTCTAACTCTGACCTGTTCCTGCCCTGGCCTGACATCCACAGGGGCTTTTGTGCAGTGTGGATCCCTATCCTTTTCCTTCCTTCCTCCTCAAACCCCAGGTAATCCTTTGCCTAATGTTCAAGCTCCCACTGCTGCTCACCCCATCATGTCATTTGTACCTGTAGCCACCGGAGGGAGCTGTCTTGAGATTTTGATCAAATTCAGTCCCAACTGGTTAGAACCATAGATATTTACAGCCATTTGTGTGTGTGTATTTATTTATTTAGTTGGTGTTTTGTTTGGTCAGCCGGGTGTCTGGCACGCGCACAAACCCATCACCGCACATAAGAGTCTCCAAACCAAGCTTGAGAATTCCATGCATCCCGTCTCCACGTGGAAATCCCAGAGATAGACTGTTGGAATAGAATGTGCCCCCTCCCTCTCTCTCTCTCTCTCTCTCTCTCGCCGCGGAGGGACGCATCCACCTGTTTTCCCAATTCCGGAAAGTATTCAGCAGGCGCGGGTGGGCAAGAGCCAAGGCTTCCAGCTCAGAAGCAGGTGGTTCGGGCTCTTCGTGGATGTGCTGTTTGCCTCTCACCTGCTCAGAATGTTAACCCTGAGTTTTTCCTTTGCAGCACGTGGCCAACATGATGCTAAGAATGAAGCGAGAATTCGCTGGGAGTCAGAACCAGATTTTGCCCAACTTTGATAAGCTCCTCTTACTTGACCGTAACGTTGACCTGTTAACTCCCCTGGGATCACAGCTCACCTACGAGGGGCTCATTGACGAAATGTATGGGATTCAAAACAGTAAGTGCTGGAAACCTTATTTTGTAACTAATGAAATCTGCAATGCTGGTTTTCCTGAGGAATAATAATAATCCTTGTATTTGATATAGGGCCTTATCACACTGCCAAGACGTCTCAAAGTGCTGCACGGGGTCTATTGCAAAGTGGATTGACTGGGTATTTTGTGGGCAAAACGTGGCAGTCAATTGTGCACAGCAGTGCCCCACAAACAATTGTGAATGTAACCAGAACTTCAGTGTAACTTGTGGAGAGAGACTGTGACGGAGATTCGGGTGGGTGCAGAGCAAGCCACCAGGGGCTTCACAATCTGTTGCTGTACAAGCTCGCTCATGCCTGAGATTCTTCACAGGTTTATTAATATCTGATGTGTTTATGTAAGTTGCTAAATGCCAGTGCGAATGCTATCAGCTCTCCTGACTAGTGCTGCTCTCTATCTCGAGCACCAGATCCCAACAACAGAACCACACCCTGGGTAAATCAGCCTGGGAGCTATTCATATTCACTTTACAGTATATTTTGTGAAGCCCTTTGAGTTGTCTCAACGACGCATTAAGACACTATATCAAATTCAAGGATGATTATTATATTAGTACAGTGTGGGATGGGGGGGGAGGGGTGAATGGCAAGAATGACATGTTGGAATGGGCTTGACGGGCCAAATGACTACCTTCTATCTCTAACTTCCCATGTTCAATAAATTCAGGAGAACAGCTCAGTGGCGTCTTTTGGTGTCTGTTCTGTTTATGCTCGCTCCATGTGCTCTTCCCCCAACAGGAGATCCTCCTTATTGTGACACTGTTAACAGATTGATATCTGACCATTTGTATTCCGCAGCCTATGTAAAGCTTCCTCCAGAGAAATTTGCCTCCAAGAAGCAGAATGAGAGCGGGCGGGACCTTCCAACTGAAGCCAAGAAGCTGCAGCTGAACTCTGGCGAGGAGTTGTACGCTGAGATCAGGGACAAAAACTTCAATGCTGTGGGCAGCGTCCTGAGCAAAAAGGCCAAGTTCATCTCCGCTGCGTTTGAGGTAAAGCGTAGCTCCCGGGGAGGGGGTGGGGGCGGGCAGTGAGCAATGATAGAAAACAACAGTTACAACAGTTACTGATCAAAGTTCTGCCGTTTCAAAATGGTTTCCTGGTAGTGACGGGACTCAGGGTTTATTAGGTGTGAACGCTGCTGGGCGCACCTGTTAATCGCTCTGAGACGCTCCCCAGCGTGAAAGGCCGCTATGTAAAATGCAAGTTGTTCTTGTTGCCGTGTGGGGATGGGAGAAGTGGATTTTTGTCGCTTGCTGAGTGTCCGTGTGTTCTCTCTTTTTCGAGAGAGAGCCAGAGACACACAATGTGGGTATTTAGGAAATGTAATGAATATGTTTAGTTATAATGTCAGGAGTTACACCTCTCCTCACTGCTCCTCCTGCCCAGACTTGCCCGATTTAGTGTTTCGATTGTGTAAGCAGCCACCATGTATATCTCGTCTGATTTACACCCCGGGCTTTGTTGGATTAAAATGTAAAGTAGCTGATTCTCTGCCCCTGACTCTTTGACTTGATGTGGAATTGGTCCTGTCACTCACTGAGCGACATCACGGCTGTACTGTGGATTGTTGTCGTTTCTCATGGTTGCTGTCAGCACAAAGCGGAGTCCTGTAGTTCAGTAGTTGGAGCACTCGCCTCGCAAGCGAGAGACCTGAGTTCGATTCCCAGCAGGGCGAAACCTTGGGCATGTCTTACTCCACACGCCTGATAATAATCCCCCAAGAAAAAAAAAATAATTTGGTCACTCAATCCATGACTGTTTGTGGGACACTGCTGTGCACAATTGGCTGCTGCATTTCGACCACAAATATACAGTCAATTCACTTTACAGTATATTCTGTGAAGCGCTTTGAGACGTCTAGAAGACGTGAAAAGCGCTATATCAAATGCAAGGGTTATTATTAATATTTATTAAGCAGTAACAAATGCTTTTCTGACCTGTTTAGGGTGGGGGTGTGCGGGGAGGGGCGGGGAAGAGAATAGAGTCATAAGAAACTGTTGGCTGACCAGCTTGTGCTGTCCTGCAGGGCAGACACAACGCAAAGACAGTGGGTGAAATCAAACAGTTTGTCTCGCAACTTCCGCACATGCAAGCAGCGAGGACCTCCCTAGCCAACCACACCTCCATCGCGGAGCTCATCAAAGACATTACAGGTGAGAGGTCGACTCACTGGGAATACAGTGAGGCTACAACTGGTAAAAGCCGTGTGCCGGCGCTAACCAGAACACTGCAGTTCCCTGGGAATCACTTTACATTGTGATGTGCCGAGGAGCTGTGTGAAAAGGTGAGGTTTCTGTCTGTGATTGTCTGGTCACGTAACTTGCGTTAAATCCACGACTGTTTGTGAGATGTTGCTGTGCACAACTGGCTGCCATGTTTCGCCCACAAAATGCACAGTCAATCCATTTTACAGTATATTCTGTGAAGCGTTTTGAGACGTCTCAACGATGTGATAAGGCGCTGTATCAAATGCAAGGATTATTATTATTGAATCAATCTGACTGAATCCCAGCACTTTACTGACTGTAGTTGTTTTCTCTGTTAGCTTCAGAAAAGTTCTTTGACAACTTGACAGTAGAGCAAGAATTTATGTCTGGCATCGACACTGACAAGGTAACCCTGAAACCACAGCGTGGACTTCCTATAAGATATAGAACTTTTCTGCTTGGAAACGTGGGTCTCCTACTGTGGAGCCCTGTAGTGTGGTTAGAGCGCTCGCCTCGCAAGTGAGAGGATCTGGGTTCGATTCCCGGGCGGGGCGACACTTTTGGCAAGTTTCCTTACTCTGCGCTTCAATTCGTTTTATAATATATTCTGTGAAGCGCTTTGATACGTCTCGAAGACGTGATAAGGCACAATATCAAATGCAAGTATTATTATTATTATTGTAACATCTCTCTGTCGTCGTCGTCCCACCCGGCCAGGTCAACAGTTACATTGAAGACTCCATTGCACAGAAGGAACCCTTAATCAAAATCTTACGACTGGTTTGCATGCAGTCGGTGTGCAACAATGGGCTGAAGCAGAAGGTGTTGGATTATTACAAGCGGGAGATTTTACAGGTAAGACCCTATGCCGATCTCTTATTCCCGTGCTCGAATGGAAGCTCGTCTTACTTTTAAGACCTAGGCTGTCTTCGCTATCCCTTCCCCCACCCCACACCCCCGGCTCGGCGTCAGGCTCAGCCACTGATAAGCTCTCTGAGACTGTCCTTCGTGAAGGCTGCTGTGTAAATGTGAGTTGTTGTTCCTTGCATGAGGAGCCTGATGTTTCCTCTGGTGGGGAATCCAGAACAACAGGTTATTGTCTTAAAATTAGAACCAGGTTATTTCGAAGTGAAATCAAGAAGCATTTATTCACACAAAGTGTAGTGGAAATCTGGAACTCTCGCCCTCCCCCAAAATGCTGTGGATTCTGGATCCATTCAAATTTTCAAGACTGAGGTGGATGGATTTCCATTAGGTCAGATTATCAAGGGATATGGGGCAAAGGTGGGTAATTGGTGTTGAAATACAGATCAGCTATGATCTTGTAGCCACTGTACAAGAACTGGCTCAAGGGGCTGAATGGCCTATATGAAGCTCTTTGAGACGTATCAAAGACGTAATAAGGTGCTATATCAAATGCAAGGATTATTATTCTTATTGTGTGTTTCAGACGTACGGTTATGAGCACATTTTAACACTAAGTAACTTAGAGAAAGCCGGCTTACTGAAAGCACAGACCGGGACCCGAAACAACTATCCCACCATCAGGAAAACCCTGCGCCTCTGGATGGACGATATCAACGAGCAGGTATTGTATTGGTGCAGCCGCCGTTTACACCAGCCATCACGCCACACTCGCAGGGAGGGGCCCTGTTTACTGCACAGTGAGAGAAAGGCCTTTTTTCATGTCTGTCTGAATAATGACAATCTTTACCTCAGTCATACTAACCAAATCAGAGTGACAGATTAACAGTGGCGAGCGTTTCGCCCACAAAACATACAGTCAATTCACTTTACAGTACCACCTGTGAAACGCTTTGAGACATTTCAGTGATGTGATGAAGTCCTATAGCAAATGCATGGATTATTATTTTTATACTAATCCTTGCATTTGATATAGCGCCTGATCACGTCTTTGAGACGTATCAAAGCGCTTCGCGGGATACACTGTAAAGTGAATTGACTGTTGTGTTTTGTGTATTAAGGTGGAGCGACAGAGATTGAATTGCTTTATTCCTGTGTGTGTTGGTGATTCGAGGTGTGTTTCCTGTTGCAGAATCCCAATGATATCTCCTACGTGTACAGTGGCTATGCTCCCCTGAGTGTGCGCTTGACACAGCTCCTGGCTCGCCCGGGCTGGCGCAGCATCGAGGAGGTGCTCAAGATGCTGCCAGGGCCTCACTTCGAGGAGAGACAGCAGTTACCCTCCGGTTTACACAAGAAACGTGAGTGACTGCAGGGAGCGAGCGAGAACGGGGAGGGCGTCAATAGCCATTACACAATACTGTAGTATGGAGTCCCTTCGCATAGAGTTTAAACTTGTGGACAACGCCTCAATCCATGACTGTTTGTGGGACGCTGCTGTGCGCAATTGGCTGCCGCGTTTCACCCACAAATAGTCAATTCACTCGACAGTATATTCTCTCAATGACTGTGTTGAGGCTCTATATCAAATCCAAGGATTATAATTATTAACACAGGTCAAAGTTTCAATCTCCTTCATTCAAATACCTGAGCAATTAAAGCATTTGGGGGTGGGGGTTAATTTTAGAAAAACTTGGCCCAGACATAACGGCCTGACTCTGCTGCTGGTAGTTTTCTATCTCACTGAGACCTGCATGAAAGCTGTGCCTTTTTTCTTCTCCCCCCTCCCCCCACCCCCCCACTTCCCCCGCACAGGCCAACAGGGGGAGAGCCGGGTGACTCTGGTCTTTTTCCTGGGGGGAGTCACATACGCTGAGATCGCGGCCCTCAGGTTCCTGTCACAGATGGAGGAAGGAGGCATCGAGTACGTCATCGCCACTACAAAGCTCATCAACGGGAACAGCTGGGTTCAGTCTCTGATGGACAAACTGGAGCCAAAACTGTTCTGAAGAGACAATTCTGAACACAAATGGTTTGGAAAAGGAGAGCGAGCGAGCGAGCGTTTGACAGAGGTGGCGTTGGTAAAGCTTAAAAACAGCACATTGGTGAGTGCATAGAACATGAATCTCAAAGACTTTGCCACATGTGAGTGCAGGTGGGTGTGAGGGCACCACTGCGCCCCACCACAGGACGAGGGAAAGTGACCGAGAGACCAGCGTGAGACCCGCTTCAAGCCACGAATTGGGAGCCAACACAAGGCAAGGATCCAATCATGTGCTGAAAATCCCATTGAGAATCCAGTCTGCAGGCACAGCCCTGGTCTCTCAGTAGTTACTAACTGTGGGGCGGAGCAGACTGCGCCCACTGTTGATTACAGCTGAAACTCCGGGTGAGGCAAAACCTGGACAAGAACTGTTGTGTTTGGCATCTCATAGCAAACTGGAGGCTGCGATGGGTAAGGCACTTGTCACGCACAGAATGTTGTGCCTGCTTATCCTGGGAAGGTTCACAGTTGCACCTTAAAGCTTCTCTTCTGACTTGCACAGGATGTCCACAAAGTCCTGTTAACCCCGCGTATTTTTCTCTCCCCCTACAGTGCACTGACCCAACGGCTGAAACGTGCGAGAAGTAAGTGGGCTTTGTGGACACATTGTACTTTCCTCTGCCCCAGATCGAAACCAAGTCTTGATCCGGTGCGGTTTAAAAACAAGCACCGCCTCTTTAAGCTTTTATTATTTTGATGTAATGTCCTTCCCATTTGTTTACAACAAATATTTGCACAGCTTCAAATAAATATGTTATGGAAATTGTGTGCGTGAGAAGCCATTCCGCGGGCAGTACTGTACAGCGTGAAAAATAAATGTGATATTGGAATAAAGGCTGGAGTGGATTTACTTGGAATGTGAGGGTGAAATGTCATTGCACTGAACTGACCTGGTTATTCTTTGTACAGAAGCTTGACACGAAAGGGTTCTGATTTCCCTAATCGGTCAATTCCAGGTCTCTTTTTCCTATAGCGCAGGGGTTAGTGTTTTCGGCCACGCAAGTGAGAGGACCTGGGCTCCATTCCTGAGGGCGAGGGCTGTTTTACCTTAAGCAAGTTTCCTTACTCCACCCGCCTCTGTTTAGCAGTAAATAGGAACCCGGTTGTTGGTCGACTGGCAGATCGCTTGCAGGAGTAATAATCCCTCAAAAAAAAATTGGTTACTCAATCCACGACTGTTTGTGCGCAATTGGCTGCTGCAGTTCGCCCACAAAAACATAGTCAACTCACTTTCCGGTATATTTACAGCGCCTTGGGACGTCCTCCCGACGTGAAAGGCGCAATACAAATGTAATTTTGTTGTTGTTGCTTGTTGGCTATTTCTATAAAGCACTGAGATGTCGTAACGATGTGATAAAGGGGCTATATCAAATGCAAGGATTATTATTTCATGTCTTTTTCCTGAACACAACACCTATGTCCTGGTAGCAACGCAAGCACAGTGTTGGCAGGATTAAGAGATAAATTGGGTACAGAGAAAAGCACCTATGAGATCTACTGAATTAGGGGAACAGGCTTGACAGGCTCAATGTATCCTGTTAAATACGGACTGATGTACACGATGCTGAATAAATAGAATACAGCACCACATTGCCCGTCTCACCTTCCCAACAGTCAGACTTGTATTTTTACAGCACCTTATACATCGAAACATCTGAGCACTTCACAGCAAGTGACTGAATTTCCAGCAAGCGCAACTTGGCGGAGTTTTCAGTTTTCAATAAAAGGCTATTTCAGTGCTGATCGGTTTCCCGTCTTCTGCAGGAATCGCTTCCACCACAAATCTTAACATGTTTTTACTAAAACAGTGAGAGAGAGAGAGAGAGAGAGAGAGCAGCAAAGCCAGAGTGCATTTGGTCTCCAGACAAGCAATTACCGCTAAAAGCTTTGTTGATCAGCTCGTTAGTGCTCTATTTCCGTCTGAGGACGGCAGCGATTCGATAGCAGGCAACGGTGATTGAATTAAGAGGCCCATTTTCTCTTGGTTGGCAAGGGATAATGTGCTTAATGTCAGAGGAGTTTTGATATCTGATTGATGGAGCAAAGCCGTGGGCCTCACCTATAGGTTGGCTTGTGTTTCTGTTTGGGGGGTGGGGCGGGTGGGGGGCAGTCTTGATGTAATGTAACCCAACAACAACTTGCATTTATATAATAATAATCCTTAATAATCCTTGCATTTGATATAGCGCTTTTCACGTCGGGAGGACGTCCCAAAGCGCTTCACAGAACACACTGTAAAGTGAATTGACTGTATATTTGTGGGCGAACGCGGCAGCCAATTGCGCACAGCAATGTCCCACAAACAGTCGTAGATTGAAAATGACCCAATTTTTTTTATTATTGTTTTTTGGTTTTTTTGGAGGGATTATTATTATATAGCATACATATATATTTTTATAGCACATCTCACACAGGTAGTGCTTGTTAACCCAGGTGGTGGATAATTCAGTTATAAACGGAGATTTGTTTTACCATTTACTGTAAAATTACTGATTTTAATGTGTTTGAAACGCATTAAAAGTTCACTGTCACTATTAGTTCAGCTGCTGGTTTGGGCCAGGCAGGAAGGCAAATTATTCACGTCGTGATCAATTTTTAATTGCAATTATTTTGTTTTAACAATTCAAAGCTACTGTATATTTAAGCCCTCCAAGACACTGCCCACATGATGGCCGCCGTATAAGTACAAGTTGTTGTATTTGTGCTATCGTTTGTTTAATGACCAATGACATGCAGTCACATAAGCATCTTTCAAGTACTCAATCCACGACTGCTGTGCCCAATTGGCTGTCGCGTTTGACACCATCAATCTACTTTACAGTATATTCTGTGAAGCGCTTTGAGACGTCTCAACAACAAGAAAAGGCGATTTTCCCATTCACCATATTCCCAGTTGTTAGTCCAGTTTAATGTTAACTATTATTTAACTATTACACCTCAAATTGACAGTTTCCACTTGTGTTCAAAGTACGTTTCCCAACAAAACCATAATCACTCAGAGAACATCAGGTTACTAACCTTTACGCCCAAACTGGGAAGTCGGCAGATCTTTTTTTCTTAGGTCACCTTTATCAAACGCAGATTTTAGAACAAGGACCTGCAGTGTTTGGAAAGAAAGGTTTAGTAAAAGAGGGAGATTTTAAGGAGGGAGGGAAGGGGGGTGGAGGGTAGAGGGGGTTTGGGGGTTTGAAGGGAAGACAAACAAAAACAACAGCACAAAATGGAACGTTTTCCTCGCCAATGGGCAGACCTCTCCAGGGTTTTATTCCACAATCACTTCATTAGGTTCCTGACCACACCTAACTCCTTTTGCGCTGCACACAACCAATTACCAGTGGATTTGGTGAACACACAGACACAGAGGAGAAAGCTGATTTGTATCATTATCATAAGGAAGTGCTGCTCATCACTCACTCAGCTGTTCCGTCTGCCAGCAGGAGAAATTATCAGCAACTTTCGTTTCCTCAGCTGCACAAGGTAAGGCTGTAAAAGAACTGGGATATTAACTGAGATAAATAAACACACACTCGGTGGGGGGAACCTGGCATTTTCGCGTCTGTGAGAAAATTAAACTTTTTAGTTTTGTTTATCGTTTGTCTCAATGTTGCCAATGGAGTTCTGTATCTCCAGAGACTCCTCGAAGCTAACGGGAAACTTGTACTTAATTTGGGGAAGAGGAGCAAACACTAGACATGAGGATTGTGTATAAATAACAGTGTTTTGGTGTGCAGATTTACTGTTAAGATCACTAAAGTGCTCAGACCCTCACCTGTGGGTGGTTTATAATTTGTCATTGTTATTTTTTGGGGCTAAGTTAATAAATCCTTATTTTTTGTAACTAATTGTATTTGAAAATTACTTTGACACCAAATAAGTTCAGGGAACTGAACATTCGTCCACAAAATATACAGTCAATCCACTTTATAGTATATCATGTGAAGCTTTTTGAGACGTCTCAATGACGTGATAAGGCGTTATATCAAATGCATGGATTGTTTTTAGTTTAGCGGTTAGAGCACTCGCCTCGCAAGCGAGAGGACCCGGGTTTAATTCCCGGGAGCAGGGCAAAATGTTGGGCAAGTTTCCTTACTCCACACGCCTCTGCTTACCGAGCGGTAAGTAGGAACCCGGTTGTTAGTCGATTGGCAGATCGTTTTTCTGGGGGTCATAATCCATACAAAAAAAAAAACAAATAATAATTTGGTCACTCAATCCACAGCGCAATTTTTTGCTGAGTTTTTGCCCACAAAATAGTCATTCCACTTTACAGTTTATTCTATGAAGTGCTTTGAGACATCTCAACAACATAAGTCGCTGAAACTTAAATCTCAGTTATACTCACTTGTCCCAGATTTGCCTATTCAAAAATAATGAGTAGGACTGTATGAAATATCTTTTATAATCTCTAATCTTTAAAGAGCCATGTTAGTTCTCCCTGGTTGTATATTTATATTTTAAATGTAATATCTACTGATATGCAAGGGTGATATCTTACTAATAAATGAAGCAGACTGTAAAATTCATAATAATTCATAATAAATTCACAATAATTTAACCAGAAATCTTGAAAACCTTCAGTTCATTTTTATTTTCTTTGTCTCAATCTTAGGTTTTGATTTTTTTAAAAAGAAAAAATAATAATTGTTAACTTAAAATATTTAAAGATTAAAACTGATGTGGAATTTTAGTACTGAACGTGATATGTGGTGTATAAATTTGTGACGTTTCATAACACCTTGTGGTAATTATACAATTCAAGGAAGTGTGCAAATTCAGTCCCCTGGCCTCTGATCAGAGAGTACGCTTCACTCAGCACACAATTGAATTGGTGTGAAACTATTATATAAAATATACATAAATATATATTGAAGTACCAAGTATTGGAAATTAACTACAAACCAAACTCCCACTCTCCCTGCTGTCTCAGACCCTTCGCTTTCCTTCTTCTTATCTTACACAACTCCTAATAACCTCACGTCCCCCCAAATCCTAGTCAATCAATCTAAAGAGAGGGAAGAAAGCATTTGAAAGTATTAAATATTAATGTTAAAAACATTCCTGGCATCCACATCAGCCCATAAAACGTCCGGATGGACATGGTTTTACTGCTGGATTTGAAGGAAGGAATTAAAGGTATTTAGGAGCCAAAGGGCGGGGCATTGGGATGGAAAGATCTGCCAAGATCTAAATATACTGGTGGGCCACCTCGCCTCCTTCACGGCCTGTCTCAAGACCTTCCTCTTTGACAGCGCCTTCGGGCACCCTCCTACCCCCACCCTCCCTGCCCACCACCCCTCCTGATCCCGACCACCAGCTCGGGTGCAAATCTCAGACTGTCCAGTGCCTTGGGATGTCCTCCCAGTGTGAAAGCCAATGCCAATTTAATTTGTTGTTCTTGTTGTTGCTGTTGTAATCTGTGCCCGTGTTTTTTTTCCTTTTTTAAAAAAAGGGGAATTTTGATCAAAGCAGGAATAAGAGGGGAGCGACTGGCTGGCTCCTTTTCCTCAGAATCACAGTTACTTTTGAGGGAGGCTTCCACAGTCTGCCAACTGAGAGGCGATGGCTGGGAGGAGATTGCCCCACCAACTCTTCACTGTCCATTATCTCCGAGTCCTGAAGGAGCTTTTAGCCTTTGTTCTCTTCAGCTACACCATACTCCTGGGGGCTTTGGTGGTGGCCGGATGGACAACCTACCTCCTGGTGGTCAAGTGATTGGTCTCTGAACCACAAGAGGAAATCGCGTCCAATCAGATTATTATGCAACGCTATTAAGTTAACACACCAAAGGTCATATTTAATTGCCTTGGGAAGTTCTGTCTTGTATTTAAACCTTTCGCCTGCACTTTAAGCCAGTTCTTGTAGTTCATGTATATTCTGCAGATTTCTGGCCCGTCTAATTCACTTTGTGGCGTCTATCGAAATTATTATTATTCATACTGTCATGAATCTTGTGAATGAATATACCTGTGTGTAAGGTCTCCTATATCGTCTGTGTCCAGCAATGATGCCCAGATGCCTTCCTGGCAAGGGTTAGACCAGCAGCAGTGAAGCCCGGGCTGGCAGTGCAGTGTGGCACTGCGCTGGTTATGTGACCCCTATAGTAAAGACAAGATCCCAAAGAGAACGGCTCATTTTGCCATTAGATTCAATAACTTTGAAGTTGTCCATTTCCTTTTGCTCTCATCAGTTGGCGCCTCGTGCCGCGAGGGGTCAGGTTCCCTCCGTGTGGTAACAGCTGTGGTTTGGATCAATACTCAAATGGAATTTTTAATTTTAACGAAATAAACTGTGATCTCTGACCAGTCTATTGGTTCTCTTTTCTTAATCCAAGACCTGTAGTTTAGAACAGAGCAAAGACTTGTAATCCCCCCCCACCCCCACCCCGACCCCCAAACCCCCCCCAACCCCGACCCCCACCTCACCCCCACCCCACCCCCGACCCCCGACCCCCCCCCCCAACCCGAGCAAAGCAACAAACAACAACAACAGATGACGTTTACACAGAGCCTTTCGGGTCGGGAAGGTGTTGGACACTCCCCCACTCCCCCGTCAGTGCTGAACTCCTGTCCCACCTCAGTCCCCGGGTTTCCGGGTTACACACTCTCGGCGGCTCCGAGAGACACAACAACACCAACTGCTGAAGTGAACGCGTCCGAAATCCCCGAAATACAACAACTCACATTGACATTGACATCACATGGACACAGTCACATTGAGGCGCAGAGTCAGAATCCCAGAGCGCTCTAAATGCTGATATACAAGTCGCTGAGAGGCCGATTGTAAAGCCTCAGAGCCACGAAAAACAACAAAAACCTGTAGATTCCACGAAGCGCGTGTGTGTGTGTAAAAAACACACACACCCTCTTCAAACGTCGCATGGGACTGGCTCACCTGCTCTCCTTTACCAAGATGGCGGCGTCACGTGGTGCCCCTTTGCCAAGATGGCGGCGTCGCGTCCCGGCCCTTTGCCAAGATGGCGGCGTCGCGTCCTTGCCCCTTTGCCAAGATGGCGGCGTCGCGTCCCGGCCCTTTGCCAAGATGGCGGCGTCGCGTCCTTGCCCCTTTGCCAAGATGGCGGCGTCGCGTCCCGGCCCTTTGCCAAGATGGCGGCGTCGCGTCTTGCCCCTTTGCCAAGATGGCGGCGTCGCGTCCCGGCCCCTTTGCCAAGATGGCGGCGTCACGTGCTCGGCCTGACTGACAGCGGACGGCAGGAGGCCACCGCCCACCCGCTGGTGTCATGGCCGCAGCTCTGCGGCGCGCGCTCTGCAAGTGGGGCCGAGGGTCGAGGTAAGAGACACAGTGACAGAGTTTGGGGGTTTTTTTTTAAAGAAAAAAACGCAAATACGATTTAAAAACAAAGTTGAACACGAATTAGCGCGAGAGGCGGCGCGCGCTGGAGCTGTGAGGGGGGGGGGTGGGGGGGTGTGTGGGGGGGGGTGTGGGGGGGGTGGGGGTGGGGTGGGGGGGGGTGGGGGTGGGGTGGGGGGGTGGGGGGGTGTGTGGGGGTGTGTGGGTGGGTGGGGGTGTGTGTGTGGGGGTGTGTGTGTGGGGGGGTGTGTGTGGGGGGGTGTGTGGGGGGGGTGTGTGTGTGGGGGGGGGGGTGGGGGGGGGTGTGTGGGTGGGGGGGTGTGTGTGGATGTGTGTGGGTGTGGGGGGCGGTGGGGGGAGAAGGGGACAATGGGACAGACGGGGATACAATGTATCCACTTTGTACACTGCCGGAGTTGGGCACAATGTATCCACTTCACAGAGTTGGATACGATGTATCCACTTTCTACCGTTGGATACACTGTGTCCACGTGACCGCGTTGGGTACAGTGTATCCGCTCTGCACCGCGTCTCCGCAGCGCCGGGTGTCGAGGCCGCGGCTGCTCCGGGACTGACCGAGTTGCTGTTTGTTCTCTTTCCCTCTGATTCTCTTTTTTTTCTCCCCCATTAAAAAGGCTCCTCCCCCCGACTCTGCCCCGGACACAGACCCCGACTCCCCGGGGGTGGCGGCGGGTGCAGGTGGGGGTGGCGGCTGCCCTGGCCGCTGTGCCCGTGGCTCCACAGGTTCGTCCCATCCGCTGCGAAAGCCGCAGACAGACGTGTCGGGTTCAGCTGTTTCTCGTGTATTGTACCCCCCCACACCCCCCCCCCCCGCCCAAACCCCCAAAAAAACAGCAATGACAAGTTTAAGCTGATAATTAGCTAATTAGCTTTTCTGATTTAGAATAATTAATGATACACTCGTGACGAGGCACGGTATCAAATGCAAAGGAAAATGATTATAATCCTTAATACACATGTAAACCATTGCAATAAATTCGATGTAACGCCTTATCGTGTCAACGAGATGTCTCGCAGCGCTTCACAGAATATACTGTAAAGTGAAATTATTTTTATTGATGGTATTATTAATTATTATGTATTATTAAGAGTCATGGACTTGTGAACAGTTTCTGACTTGGGGACGATCCTGCGGTTCTAAAGGTTAAAACACGCAGTAACTTTCACTTTCGGGTTTAACTTGCTCACAAGTGTGAAAAGAAAGGAATGGCTAATTTTGATCTCAAGAGGAGGCACTATGAAAACGCACAGTTGTTTGTTTCCTGGGTTCAGTTTCTTCACAAGACAGTTTCTCCCTCACAGATTGGTTTGAATCTCTCTCTCCCTTTACTTCCGGGAGGTGCGGTTGTTTCAATAATCCCTCCCCCACAAAATAATAATAACTTGGTCACTCAATCCACGACTGTTTGTGGGACGCTGCTGTGTGCAATCGGCTGCCGCGTTTCGCCCACAAAATGCACAGTCACTGCACTTGACAGCATATTCTGTGAAGCACTTTGACTCGTCTCGAAGACGTGATAAGGGGCTGTATCAAATGCAAGGATTATTATTATCGAGCCTTGACTGCGAATGACAGCAGAGGATGGGGGTTGAGGAGGAGGAGAGGTTGGCGGAGAGGCATTGAAGCCAATTGAGGTTGTGCTTACCTGAGGGAGGGGGGTGAAGCTTGGACAAGTTGGGCTGAATGTGTCAGAAGATTGGGAAAGAGCTGGAAAGTTAACCATGTGCTATGCTGCCTCTTCCTGCCCGGTTCCACCTCCACACCTACCTACCTACCTACCTACCTACCTACCTAATGTCTGTGTTTCTCTCTCTGCTGCAGAGCCCGTTGCTCTCTCTCTCACACGAAGATTTAATCAAGCGAGCGGCGTCGTTAGCAACCGACGGAGCCAACACCTTCCTGTCACAGACCACTCTAGCGTTCGCCGAAGCTCTGACACGATACAACAAGGTGTGTTTGTTTGTGCTTCCCTCTGGTACCCGAAACCCCCGTAGCACAGTGGTTAGAGCACTCGCCTCGCAAGCGAGAGGTCCCGGGTTCGATTCCCAGGCGGGTCAGGGTGAAACCTTACGTTTCCTTACTCCACGCACAAGCCTCTGTTTGCCTCACAGTAAATAAATAGGAACCCAGTTGTTAGTCAATTGCCGGATTGCTTTCCGGGGTTAATAATCCCTTTTTTTGAAAAATGTGGTGGCTCAATTGACAACTGTTTGTGGGTCTGCTGTGCGCAATTGGCTGCCGCATTTTGCCCACAGAATACAGTCACTACATTTTACTGTGAAGCGCTTTGAGACGTCGACGACGTGATAAGGCGCTGTATCAAATGCAAGGATTATTATTATTTTCTGGGACAACCGCTGGGAGAACTGTTCATGATATTTTAATGTAAACATTTGTTTGAGTTAAGTTCCCGAATAACAAACAGAGTAAGTAGGTAACTAACTAACCTTGGACTCCCCTGGTTGCAGGCTGTGTATACCCTGGTCTCTCTCCAGCAGCGGTACACTGAGCTGGCTCCCCGCATCACAGGCAGTGAGGAGGATGCTGTGTGGCAGGTTATCGTTGGAGCTCGAGTCAAGGTAGAGTGAGGCCTTTTCCTTCAACCTGTGGCTCAGTCGCTTCAAGCCCCACCTGTGTGGTGGGGGGAGCTTGAGACCCGAGGGGTGGGGTAACGGGTGGGTGGTGGGGGGGGGGGAGGGAGGAGCTTGCCACGTTCAGGTCCAGACATTTTTTTTAAGTGGATCAATAGATTGATTGATTGATTGATTGATTGATTGATCCGTTGACTCCATGGCTGTATCTTTACAGATAAAGGAGCAGCAGGAGGCATGTCTGCAGTTCGAGGCCAAGTGGCTGACAGCGGTGAAGTTGTCTGAGATGGCAGCTGAGGCAGCATATCAAGCAGGTGCTGAGCCAAGCCTCCAGCACGAACGGGCTGCCCGCACCCCCGCCCCGCACCCCCACGTGTATTTTCCCCCATCTCCCTCCCATAAGCATAGGTCTTTCTCCCACTCCTGCCTCAAACCCCCATAAGACGCAGCATCAGAGTCCAGGCTGCGTTACCGGTTCCCCTCCATGGCTACCACTTTTCTGACTGTTACATTATGGGATGGAAACTGGCTCTTACCCTCCCATCCGGCTCCCTCCCCCCTCCATCCCCGCACGGGTCTCTTTCCACCACCCTCCCCCCACCCCACCCCACGCCCACACACAAGCTCAGGTGCTCCGACCCCCCCATAAGACTCCCATGTCATAGAGTCTATGTTGCAAGTTCTCTCCCCCCCACCTTGCCTGGCTATTGTATTATGGGATGGATACTGACTCTCCCCCACCTCCCAGGAGCTGACCAGGCCTCAGTGACGGCCCGCACACAGCTGGAGCTGTGCCAGGGGCGTGTGGAGGAGCTGAGGGAGCAGGCAGTAAGAGCCGAAGGCAACCTGGCTCAGATCCAGGCAGAGGACATTCGCCGGCAGCGACAAGCGGAGCCAGGGAGAGAGACCCCGACACCCGCTGCAGCCCCCGCCCCAGAGGAGGAGATTCCAGAGCAGTACCTGAGGGAAGACTGAGGCTGTGAAATGCTTTGCGACGCGTCGGTAATAATAATAACCCTCGCATTTGATACAGCGCCTCATCACATCGTTGAGACGTCTCAATGCGCTTCACAGAATACACTGTATAGTGAAGTGACTGTGTATTTTATGGGCAAAACGCGGCAGCCATTCAAGCACAGCAATTAACAATCATTATTATTAATAGTTATATAATCACCACTTATACGATGATGAATTATCAATGTGATAAGGTACTGCATCAAATGCAAAGATTCTTATTCTTATTACAGTAAACCTCTCGTAAGCTGTATCAGTTGGGACCATATAATTAATAATTGTATGTCAAACTTGCATAGAATATAAATATCTTGAACGGGGCTTGGGCAGGTGTATGACTTGGGCAATTATACGATTTATACAGAGCAGACTTGTGCGAGTTTTACTGTATTATTATTGGTCACGGGAAAGATGGTGGCGATGTTTCGAGCTGTTAAAGTTCACTGTGAAAATACAATGTCGTTTTCTTTGATTACAGACAGCATTTGATTTGATCGGGCAAAACACTGTCCATCCTTCACCCACATTTAAACTCCCAGCAAAAGCACAGTCACTACACTACACCCCACAGGAAAACCCCGTGGATAGATTTGAGATGTCACGATGACGTGATGAGGTGCTATGCCAAATGCAAGGATTAGTATTATTATTATTACACAATGTCTCGGAGCTGAGTGGTGGAGGGGCTGGATTTCGAGCGAAGGGGAGGGGAAGGGGGAGTTGACCGTAGGCACAGTTGAAGAGATCAGTCTTCAGTTGTGGTTTAACAAAAGGCAGATCAGAGCCTGTCAGTCACTGTTAAGAGAGAGAGAGCAGAGGGAGGCTTTGAAGTGAAAATCACAATATTTATTGTTAATAAATCTGGAACATAAAATTTGGGGGGGGAAATGGGGGAGAGCAACTCATGTCCCTTGGGAGTTTGTGAGACGCTTTGGGGGTGGAGGGGGAGCTGTGTTTATTCATCAGCCCCCGTGTCTCTCAGTGCCTCCTCCATGCTTGGCCAGTGCTGCATGGCTACCTTAAACTGTACCTTCAGGTGCTCGGGCTCAGGCACGATGGAATCTTCCAGAACCTCCACCTCAGACTGGTCCTTGCCTTTCCCTGCTGAGAGGTCACACACACACACACACACACACACCGGCTGTCACAGGCTGCTCTCAACACCGTCACTCTGTGTTAATAACAATTATAATAACTACATCATCATCGCCAGAGAGTGACCAACCAGCCTTTGGCTCATTGGATCTCATCCTTCCAGAGTCCCTCCTCCTCAACCCCATGTTTGGGATGGAGGAACTGGAGTCCCATAACGCAATGGTTAGCGCACTCGCCTCGCAAGCGAGAGGACCAGAGTTTGAATCCCGGGCAGGGCGAGACCTTAGGCAAGTTTCCTTACTCCGCACACACAGACACACCTCTGTTTACCTCGCAGCAAGAAGGAACCCGATTGTTAGTCGATTGGCGGATCACTTTCCAGAGGTAATAATTGCTCAGAAAGAAAAATAATTCACTTAATCCACGACTGTTTGTGGGACACTGCTGTGCACAATTGGCCCCTGCATTTGGCCCACATAAAATACAGTCAATCCTCTTTACAACTTATTCTGTGAAGCGCTTTGAGATGTCTCAATGACGTGATAAGGCGCTATATCAAATGTAGGATAATTCACAGCCCCCACCGTCACCGCAGCACAATAAACAGACTCGTGACTCTGGCTCCAGTTTTGATAGGCGGCATTGATTCGCTGTGTACTCACCGACCAACTTGTTTCCTTGGCGGACTGGAGTCTTCGCCGAGCTGAGCTTCCCTTTAACGTGTTTCGACATGGAACGGACATGGACACGGACGGAACATGTATGACAATATCACACGAACTTGTCACTATTCCAGCACCGACCGGAGACGCCCGCTCACATACACAACCACACCTCCTGCATACATACACCTGCAAGCACACACACACACATGTTCACATACACACGATCACCCACATACAAACACTCACACACGTTTCCGCGCGCACAGACTCCTACCCGCTCACAAACACACAAGCTCACACATACAGACGCGCTCATATGTACATGCACACCCACACACTGACAGCCCCACACCCCCCAGCGCTCCCCCTCTCACTCACTCTTGTCCTGTTTCTCTTTCGGGAGGGGGCTTTTGATGCTCAATCTGCCCAGTTGGACAGACCCGTGTTCCTCCCTTTTCCTCCCACTTTTTTTCCCGTCCTGGAAACAGGGAAAAGTGGGAATCATCCAGCAGTTTGTTGTTGTTGTTGGCTGGGACACCGGGGGAAACTGCTTCCCTATCATCACCCATCATTATTAAAAAATAATATTAATGATAACTATTGTTACGCATTATTCATTAGAAGTCCCGTAGGGTAGTGGTTAGAGCACTCGTCTCGGAGGCAAGTTTTCTTAATCCACACGCCTCTGTTTAACGAGCAGTAAGTAGGAACCCGGTTGTTAGTCAATTGGGGGATTGCTTTTCGGGGGTAATAATCCCTTCAAAAAAAATTGGACACATGCTGTGCACAATTGGCTGCCGCGTTTTGCCCACAAAATACGCAGCCACTATATTTTACAGTACATTCTGTGAAGCGCTTCGAGACGTCTCAACAACGTGATAAGGCACTACATCAAATGCGAGGATTATTTTTATTGATGATCATTATGAAGTACGACCATTTCTATGACGTGAGCCCTCACCTCTTTCTTCACCATCGGAATCTCCTCCACCTCAGGATAGGGGGTCCCCAAGTCACACAGGGTCTCCACGCTGTGCCCACCGCCCACCAACGTTTCCAGCTCCAGCTGCATGCTGCCCAGGGTCCTGAGGATTGGTGGGTCCTTCAGAAAGTCCGAAGATAATTTCTTCTTCTTTTTCTTCTCCTTGCCTTTCCCCGTCTGCCCTCGGGCCTGGGAGAGAGAAACACCCACCTTTTAAGCTAACTCACGGGTTGTTGACTTGAAGACACCTGACCATCAGGTTCTCCCTTCCACCCACTCTCCTCCCCCCTCTCCCCATCCTCCCCCATCCACACCCCCCATCCTCCACCACCTCCCCCCCCATCCTCTCCCCCCACCCACCCATTGTCCCCACCATCTTCCACTCACCCCATCTTCTCCAACCTCCCGCCCCCCCACCCGATTTCCCAAGCCCTGCCTTCGTCTCTGTAGGCCCCGCACATCCAGACTCGCTCCAGCCACCCATTCCCATCCGCCTACCGCCTTGGCCGGCTCTTTATTTTTCTTCTTCCCTTTCTTCCCAGAGTTATCTGCCTCCGGCTCGAAAGTGTGGATGGGATGGAAGAGGACCTTTGGGGAAACACAAGATACTCATTTGAAACCAGGCTGGGAGCACACCTGTGGTACAAACTGACTGATCGCAACGCTTACAGTGATTTTGGGATGAGTTGGACGGCAGAGAACCCACCATGTTATAATAATAATAATTATCCTTGCATTTGGTATCACGCCTTATCATGTCAGAAGGACATCTCAAAGTGTAGTACAGGATTTCCTGGGGAATGGAGTGACTGTGCATTTATAGCCAGTAGTGTCCCACAAATAATTGGGTGAGCAAATTATTACTTTTTTTATTTTGAGGGACTATTACCTCTGGAATATGTACGGTCCCAACTGATATGAATTTTACTGTATTATGTAATTTATTCTCTATTGTTGTGTACAGGATTATGACTGTAGCTGTTCCGTGTTGTTACCTTCTCCTCCATTACCGCCACCATAATGCCTCTCAACAGCAGCCACTTCAGGCCCAGTAAATCGGTCACCGAGAAAGATTTACTGTAGTTGGCCACAATGGGCTCTGCCCATGGGATGCCCTGGGTCTTGTGATGAACCACTGCAACCAAAGGGACTTGTGAAGGTCTAATTCCACCTCAGAGCACATTGGCTCAGCCCCACTTCCAACCCCAACCTGAGCCCCAATCCCAGCCCCAATCCCCAACCCCCAATCCCCAGCCTCAACCACCATCTCCAACTCCCAGCCCCAACCCCCAATCCCCAGCCCCAACTCCCAGCCCCCAACCCCAAGCCCCAACCCCCAGCCCCAACCCCCAGCCCTCTCTTGGTTCGGTCTCTGTGTTACAGAGTGTAACTCACCATCAGAAGACGGAATGGCTATTGCGCCTGCCTGGACCATCAGCTCTGTGTGTTCGAGATAAAACAAGAGAGAGGGAGTGAGTGTCAGAGATAGGGTGGGAGCCAAGGTACAGTAAGTAACTAGCAGTAAGTAGGAATCCAATTGTTAGTCAATCGGCCGATTGCTTTCCAGGGGTAAAAAACCTTCAAAAAAATTTAATAATAATTTGGTCATTCAATCCATGACTGTTTATGGGACGCTGCTGTGCGCAATTGGCTGCAGTGTTTCACCAACAAAATATAGTCAATTCACTTTACAGCATATTCTGTGAAGTGCTTTGAGACTTCTCAACATGCTATATCAGACAGAAGGTTTATTTCCTTCCTAGAATTTATAAAATATGAATTTTGTATTGATTTCCAGCATGGAAGCAGGTTATTTGGCCCAGCTTGTCCATCCTGGTGTTTGTACTCCATGTGCTCTACTTTTCATCCACTCCTTACTCCCTCCCTTCTATTCCCTTCCTCATTGTAATATCAAAACAGGAGGAAGCCATCTCTGCCTAAACATCTATCTACCTCCATCTTGAAAATGTGAACAGATCCAGCATCCACAGCCTTTTGGGGAAGAAATCTCTCCAATAATAGTAAATTGGTCACTTCAATCCACGACTGTTTGAGGGACACTGTTGTGTGCAATTGGCTGTCGTGTTTCGCCCACAACAAAGGAACAGCAGTAAGCCATTCAGCCCCTCGAGCCTGTTCCGCCATTCTATTGGATCATGGCTGATCTGTACCTCAACTCCAATTACCTGCCTACACTTTACACAGTCAATTCGCTTTACAGTATATCCTGTGAAGCGCTTTGAAACGCTTCAGCGATATGATAATAGCAACAAATTCCATTTGTACAGCGCCTTTCATGTCAGGAAGATGTCCCAAAGCCCTATACCAAATGTGAGGATGATTACAACAAAAACAACCTGCATTTGTATAATGCCTTTCACGCCAGACGGCGTCTCGGAGACAGACGTGACATTGTAATGGATTGCAAATGTGAGGATGTCCGTTGTAATGTAGAGACTGGTTTTACCGGGGATCAGTTGTCTGTTGGCGGAGAGGCCGCTGAAAGCCGGGATCTCGAGGACGGGCGAACTGCGGGGAGTGCCTGGGTCTGTCGCCAGGTGCTTGTTTCTCTCCAATTGGGAAGAGTTTTGTTTCTGAATTATCGGGGAGCTGATTTTGATCTGTGAGGATTTCCCCTCCTACCAAAAAAAAAAGACACTCAATTAATATCTGTAGCGGTTGGGTCTTCAGCCTCTCATCCCCCCCCATCCTTGGGAACTCTATCCCACAGTCCCTCCACCTCATCCCCTCCCTTGCCTCCTTCAAGACCCATCTCAGGACCTGAGGCGAGTTACTCCATAGGGTTTGTTTACCCAGCAGTAATAATCCTTCCAATAAGTAAATAAATAAAATTTGGTCACTCAATCCGTGACTTTTCATCCACGAAATACAGTCACCTCACCTTACAATATATTCTGTGAATTGAGACGTCTCAACAACATAATCCCCCGCCCCCACCCCCAACCGATGTTTCCCCCACCCTCCCCCTCGCCCCGCGTTTCAGCCTGGCTTAAACCCACCACATCCTGACCCAGAGTCGAGGGTGAGAGGCAGGCTGAGAGTGCATTGAGGGAAGTGTGGGTTTGGTGTGTGAGAGAGAGAGAGCCGGAAATGAAACTGACCCATTGACGTACCTCTCTCCCCCCCACCCCCCCCCACCCCCTCGATACCCCACCGATCCCACCGCCAGGCCCCAGCGCTGTAAGCAACAAAACTCACATTGTCCCCTGGTTTTGCCTGCTCGTCTGTCAGAAACTCATACGTCACAAAGTATTTGTACTCGATGATCGTCTCCTCGAGCAGGTGTGGATTTGGGTTTGACTCCAGGGGGGCGACGGGGTTCAAGATCCCAGTAACGTTTCCGATGCTCACCGTCACCTGAACCGCATTCACAAGCAGCTCTGAGAGAGAAGACAAATGGCGGTAGAAGCGATGGGGTGGGAGGGTGGGGAGAGGAAGTGCGGGGGGCGGGGGACCAGAGGAACATCATCAACAACAACTTGCATTTACACTGCGCCCCTTTCACGTGGGGGAACGTCCAATAGCGATGTCACTTCCTGCACCTTCTTTTTGAGCGCTTTGTTACAAGGGAACCTCTGAGATATTGGACTCACAATGTCTGTGTTATAATGGGAAGGAGGGAGAGGAGAGTGGGGGGTGGAGGGGTGAGAGGGTTGTGGGGGGGGGTGGGAGATTGTTTGGTTTTAAACGTTTGTGGTTTTCGGGAAAGTCCTGAGAAAACTGAAAATCCAAACCACAAACATAAAGAGCCCCCAAAAACACAACCATTAACATCAAGTTAAAATTCCCTCACAAACATCCCTCACGTGTCCCCCCCCCCCCCCCCCAGTACGCTCACACTCACACACACGCTCACACAACTGTGGAGTCGTGCTTCCAAGCAACTTGCTCAATGCACGTGTTCAAAAGCATCATTCTGTGCGCAATTGGCTGCCACAAAATACTGTGACCACACTTTGCAGTATATCCTGTGAAGCACTTTGAGACGTCTCAACGACGTGATAAGGTGCTATATCAAATGCAAGGATTATTAGGACCCTGCCTGGGTCCTCATCCCTCACTGTTCAGAGCCTTGGGACGTTCTCCCGACGTGAAAGGTGCTTTACAAATGTAATTTTGTATTGTACTGTACTGTCTTATCATCATTCAGCTGGCCAATATTTGAGCTGATCACCAGGAAAATGTGATAACATCGGATAAGGCTGATGCATTGTCACCCACTCACCCCCTCACACCGGGAGAGAAAGGGGGAGAGAGGGAGGGAGCACTGCCGAGTGGGAGGACGTACGTGCGTTGTTGCTCAGGCCTGTGAATTGGTGCCGCTCACTGGGAGAGATCCAGACATCGTCCAGGGTGTAGAGCTGGGGGAGGCTATCGATGAGGTAGCCCCGGTACTGGGGCAGGAAGTTGAGCGGGTTTCCCTGGAGGATGAGGTTGCGGAGGTTGGGAAGCCTGCGGAGCTGTGTCACCAACTCCTGCAACCCCAGCAGGTTGTTAAAGCTCAGATCCAGGGACACCAGCTGAGGCCTAGAACAACAACAAGAGTGACCGCAGCAACGACGACGAAAACAACTTGCATTTACACAGCGCACTTCACGCAGGATGGGCTAGCGTCTTGCAGCACTGGTCCAACACAGAAGCCTGTAGCGGTTAGTGTGATCGCCTCGCAAGCGAGAGGATCTGGGTTCGATTTACGGGCAGCTCAGGGTGAAACCTTGGGCAGGTATCCGTACTCCACGCACACGCCTCTGTTTACCTAGCAGTAAGTAGGAACTCAGTTGTTAGCCAATTGGTGGATCGCTTTCCAGGGGTAATAATTCCTCCAACATAAATAAATAATAACAATTTAGTTGCTCAATCCATGACTATTTGTCATGGAGTTGCTGTGTGTAATTGGCTGCCATGTTTTGCCCACCAAATAAAAATAATCCGTGCACTTGTCTTAACACGTCTTCGAGACGTCTCAAAGCGTTTCACAGTGAACTGCTGCAGCCACACAAAATACACAGTCAACCCATGGTTACAGTCTATTCTGTGAAGTTCCTCAATGACTTGATACAGCGTGGTGTGAAAAGCAAGACTTATTTGCGGTTATTCTCATGGTTATTTACCAGAAGGCTGCGGTGAGATATTCGGACAGGGAGGAGCGAGCGAGCTTGTTGTAAGCGAGTCCTAGGTGCTGAAGGTCAGGCAAGGGGCTGGAGCACAGCTCTTTCAGGCTTGAGATCTCGTTCACACACAGCTCCAGAACCTACAACAACAGGAGAAACACAAGCACGCCAGCGCGTGCATGTTACAAACTCCGGTCACAAATCTGGTCACTCATTCCATCACTGTTTGTGGGACACTGCTGCCACATTTCGCCCACAGTACACAGTCAATCCACTTTAAGGTATATCCCGGAAGCCCTTTGAAACGTTGCAATGGCGTGATCAGGCCCTATATCAAATGCAAGGAGTGTTATTGCTATTATTAATATTATTATTACCTTTAAAGTCTTGGGCAGGTGGGCAGAGTTTACAGTGGTAATGTTGTTTACGCTTAAATTCAGTTCCTGAAGTTTCCGGAAGTTCATCATTTGTTTGTCCACCTCCCCGACCTGGAGAGGGAGATTGAGATACAGAGGGTGACTGACCTAACCTGACCCGGCTCCCCACTGCTGCTCTCGGTCTAATCCCAGCTCCTCCACTCCTCCGCCCTGGTGCTCGCTCAGCCACTGGAGATTGAAACGAAATGAACGACCAATTAATCTGGGGGATTGTTGGCCGAGACATCAGGAGGGAGAGAGAGAGAGAGAGAGAAAAAAACTCCCTTCTTCTTGTAGAATAGTATTGCGGGATCTTTTAATGTTAGCCTGAACGACCATAAGCAGGAGAGAGGGCTCGTTTGACTTCTCATCCAAAGGACAGTGCCTCTCCCTGTGCTGGGGAGTCAGCCTGGACTCTGCCTAGACTCGGAGCTCAATATTCCCAACGTGGAGTCACAAATCCACGACCTGGGGACACAGGCGAGAGCAGGCGAGAGACCAGCGCCGGGCTTACTGACTAACGCTGGCGTTGTTCGTTGACAGTGCTTCACTCACGTGCTTATTGACAATCCTTAACGACTTTAAGTTCAAACAGACAAATTGTTGGTCTAAGAGGAAGGGCGAGACGATTGCTAGCTCCTTCAGGTGCTTGGCCTCCTCGGTCAGGCTTCCCACCGTGCTCCAGGGGGAAAACTCGTCCGTCAAATACTGCTTGAGGGAGTCAAAATCTTCCTCGTTCACGTCTCTCTCCTCTTCCTCCTCTCGCTCCGAATGGTACTTAAACAACTTGTAGTTTTTGGGATCCTTCACGACGCACTTTGAATAGTTCTGTAATTAATCCGCACACACACACACATAAGTTAAAACGGTCTGCCTTAGAAATACACAGTCACTACACTCGATAATGTTTCCCTGCGAAAGCCTGGGATCGTTTCGAAGTGGGAGGTGTATCACATGCAACAGCAACAGCAACAACAAAGCAGAGATTATTATTGATTGTTGCATAGGAGAAAGGCAGGAGAACGGCTGCCGCGTTCGCCCGCAACTGAGCAGAACTCCGATACTAACCAAACTTTCTCGTAAATCCCGTGAAGCGCTTTCAGACGTCCTCCCGACGCGAGAGCACGGGTTGGTGATGGGATTGTGGTGAATGTTCGTGTTGTCCACCAGAGGACGCGCTTGTCATGGCAATGCGGGTCCTTCGCGCGCACACGCCACGCACACAGTGCTTATGTAATGCTTTCACTTTGTCTGGAAATTCAACCTGATGCCTTGCACTGTGTCTGTGTGTGTGTGCGTGTGTGTGTGTTGGAGGTGACTTATGCACCTTAAAGTCATTTTAAATATTTCCCCCTTAAAATGAGCGACACCAGCGGGCAGGCCGACTGCGCCCCCGATAAATCTCAACGACATGATACGGCGCTGAAATCAAACGCGAGGATTATTATTATTATTATTATTATTATAATAAATCGCTCGCTCACTGGCCGTGCGCAAATCGGACGCCTCGTTCTCTCCGCCAGACTCGCAGCTCCGCGGCAATTACACTTCGATGTTACAGGCGTGGGATGGAAGGACGATTAATCCTTATCAATTATGATTATTCGGATTATTATGAGTATTATTATTAAGCGCCTGCTCTGCTGCCTCTCACAGCAGGGACCGCTTACCCAGCTCCCGATCCCACACGGAAAGTCGGTCAGACACAGGGACTTCACGCTCTGCTGGAAGGCCGAGAAGGCAGTGATGGAGGCCATCGCACGTGAGGAGCTCTCACTCTCTCGCCCGCCACGTGCTCCCGAGGGGAAACCGCCACTGCCGTGAGGAACGTGGGACCGTATTTAACGCTGGGAGAGGAGAGGAGAGACAACCCGACCGCCCAAGTCTCCCCGTCGTCGCCGCGCGCACACAGGGGTTTGGCCTCTCCGGACAGAGCAGCGCTTTCCCAACGCAGTCAGGGTCTGAGGACGGGCCTTTTGTTACTTGTTGCCGCGGCTACACCTTTTGGTTACTCAGCAACGAGAAATAGCTTCAGTCCTTTCGATGGAGTCGTCCGGTGCGGATTTAAAAGGACAGGCCTCGTGGCTCCGGCCCCGTGCAAATCACTGGGGTGGGGGGTGGGGGGGGCGGGTGGGGGTTTGTTTGTGGCCCGACACGTGCTGTGCGGAAACCCGTCAACGGTTATGTGTTTAAACAAATATGCGGTCAATTCACTTTACGGCATATTCCGTGAAGCGCTTTGAGACGTGAAAAGCGCTATATCAAATGCAAGGATTATTATTATTATTATTAATACTATTATTATAATGTTAGTCAGAGTCTCTAAGCCAATCTGAGAATTCCACGTATCCCCACCCACACCTGGAAATCCCAGAGATAGATCGTTCGAACGGAATGCGCCCTATCTCTCTCTCTCTCTCTCTCTCTCCCTTGAGGGACACACCCTGCTTACCTAATTCCGGAAAGTATTAGGCGCAGGATGGCACAAGCCAAGACCTTGGGACGTGCTCCCGACGTGAAAGGCTTAAGGCGCTATACAAAAGTAATGTTATTGTTGTTGCTGTTGTTGTTGTTGGGACCCCAGAGTGTGCATTGAGCGGTAACCGCTGGATTCTAATCAGCTAATCCCACATAGTTTGCCGTTGAGAGCGCTGTCTCTCATATTTCCTTGCTGCTTGTCCGGCGAGGACAACCCTACCCGTTAGGGCAGAGTGAACAGGAACTGAGTGGGAGGATTCTGTCTGGTCATACACCCACCAGCCACCAACTCTATCATCAGGAATCTCCACTCCTGACTCTCAGGAAAGATGAAACCGCAACCAAAAACACGTAGATTGACTGATTCAGGCGTCAGCACCGCAGAACAGTGACGTCACTGGTGTCAAGCCGTAGATTACAAATGACCCATATTTTTAGACCTCATGTTATTAACTCCCAAAGACCCACACCCTCAGCTCTGAGAGTAACTATAGACAGTTAAGCACCTTTTTTTAAAGGTCCATGAGTGTGTGCGCTTCTGTGTGTGTGTTTCAGCGCCTTGGGACGTCCTCTCGACGTGAAAGGCGCTATACAAATGTATCTTGTTGTTGTTGTGTGTTTGTGTGTGTGTGTGTGTGTGAGAGAAAGGATTATTTGCCCACAAAACAGTCACTGCACTTTACAGCAAACCATGTGAAGCACTTTGGGATGTCCTCCTGACGTGACGAGACACGGTATCAGATATTTGTTAGGTCAGGGTATCAAGGGATATGTGGCAAAGGCAGGTAAATGGAGTTGAGGCACAGATCCGCCGTGATCTAATAGAATAACGGAACAGGCTTGAGGGGCTGAATGGCCTCTTCCTGTTCCTATGTTCTGAAATTCCTGAATGGAATTGACAGCGGTTGCGAAAGAGAGATGGAACGCAGACATCATACTTTGGTCTAGGTCAGGGCACCCCACCCAGATGACACACAGGGAAACCCACCACTGTGCGTGTGTAAGAGTCTCCAAACCAAACTGCGGAGGGCTCCACATTGCATCAGTGTGGAAATTTCCACCTGTGTGGGAAGGCATTTGTGTGTGAATGAGACACCATTGTCTCTTTAAGACATGCACCCTTCCAGCTAAATCCTGGAAACAATTAGGTGCAGACTGGCAAGAGCCAGCAATTTATTTTTGGGGGGGGGGGGTGGAGGGTGGGGGGCACCCAGAGTGGGGGGTAATAAACTGCTGGAGTTTAACCAGTTAAAACAACACAGCTTACCACTGCAACCACTGGCAAGTTTCCATCGGGGCTTTGGCTTGTAGAGTTAACCTGAGCCGATTGAGTAGAATAACTAACAAGCCAGGCTGGCCAATCCATCGTCAAAAGTGGGTGGAAAGTGGGGGGTAACTGACACGCCTGGCTCAGGAACCGTTCTTCCGAGATCGTCACCAGGGATCAACTGGATTCCGATCTCCCATTGCTCGGCTACATTGCAGGATGAGACGTTAAACCAAGCTTCCATCAGGTGGACCTTAAAGATCTCTTCGCGGCGCTGTTGGAAAAGAGAAGGGAGTTTCTACCTCTCTCTTTCTCTCTCTCCCGGTGTCCTGACCCACAACGTCACCCAGATTTTGAGCAGCGAGATTTACATTAGATATTTTTTTAATAAATATATGTTTTGGGGTCAGCCGGGCGTCTGACACATGCGGACACCCATCACCATGCTATAAGGAGGAACCCGGCTGTAAGTCGATTGGCGGATCGCTTTGTAGGGATAATAATCCCTTGAAAAAATAATAAAATAATAATAAATTGGTCACTCAATTCACGATTGGGTGTGGGACACTGCTGTGCGCAATTATCTGCCGCATTTCGCCCACAAAGTACAGTCAATCCACTTCACAGTATAGCTTGTGAAGCGCTTGAAGACGTCTCAACGACGTAATAAGGCGCTGTATCTATTAAATTATTATTATTACAAAATTGATCATTTGCTTCATGGTCATTTGTGAGACATTGACCGCCCCATTTCACCCACAATATACACAGTCACTACTCTTGATATCAAAATCAGCCTCCCCGCAAAGAAGCAAGTCCACTCTCCCCAAAAAGTTACTTTTTTTTAAAAAACTAAAGTAAACTTCAACAACTTTACTGAAGACAAAACTAGGAATTATTTAAAAGTTCAGATCTTGATAACGGGATATTATATATTCTACTATATATTTTACATTTCGCCACAAAATATATACGGTCAATTCACTTCACAGAATTTTCTGTGAAGCACTTTGAAACGTCTAGAATACGTGATAAGGCGCTATCTATCAACTGCAAGGATTATTATTACTATACATAGATATACATGAATATTATACAAAAGTTACTAAATATTAATTTTTAGTAAAAGATCATTAATAAAAGATCATCTGAGATAAAAGGTGGAGTTTTGGGATACGATGGAGGATAGTGTGGGTGGGGAAGAGAAAAAANCGACCACGGTAATTCCCTGATTGAGATATAAATATGCCACAATGCCACTGAAAACTTCATACATCAGCTCACTGCAAGTCGGTTTATCGATCTATGCGCCTTGGCAAAAAAAACCCACACAAGGCTATCGATAAAAACTCGGAATTTAAAAATGGATTTGAGATCAGGTAAGAAAACGCCATTTGTAATATATTATATATTTATATACATATATATATTTGTTTAAATACTAAATATAAGATTTCCCCGATGTTTTTGATGAAAAGTTACATTGTTGGTGTTTTTTTTTTTACTTACTTATTTACTTATCTCTCATGTCTTGGTCGCAGGAATCTGGAAACTTTGCTGTGTTTTACTGCTCTGCGTGTCAGCATGTTGTTCTCCACTGCCTCGCTTCAGAAACACGTGTGAGCTGATGAAGGAACTTCTACCGCAAGCAAGCAGCTTTTCAAAAGAATATGTAGGTTTACTGTGCACCAAGAACCACTGCTCTCTCTCTCTGTCTCTTGTCCTTTTGTCATCAGATAACAGTGCGTTGAATTTCGTACATTTTAACAAGATGAGGAAGTGGTTTATTTGCAATCGCGTTCATAGAATCATACGGCACAGGAGGAGGCCATTCAGCCCATCATTCCTGTGATGGCTCTTTGAAAGAGCTACCAATTAGTCCCACTACCCTGCTCTTTCCCCATAGCCCTGCAAAGTTTTTTCTTTTCAAGTACGTATCCGTTGGCTCCCCCTCCTCTCCCCAGTCTCTCTCCGCCACCGAGGCAGTTATCTGTCAGTTTATCTGACTTGCGGCTGAGCCTCACAAGACTGGGAGAGAACCTGGGATCAATTTTTTCCTCTGGTCTCCGCATCAGTGGGGAGTGTTGGGAGAGAGGGGAAGAAAAAATCCACTTTATTCTAAAAAAATAATGACCTTTGTTCTCTGGGTTTCTCCAACAGATCGATCTCCAAGGCCTGTACAGCACCAACCTAGAGAATGTCAAGCTGAGTGTGGATGGGATCTCACCACCTGACACTGACCTGACCTCAGTGAGTGAGTCTGAAAGTCTGGCCCTGTTCAGGAGCACCTTGGAAGCCTTCAGATTGTACTTTGGGGAGATTGCGAGAGATCTGGAGACGCTAACCCTTGGCTCCCCTCTCTCCCAAGAACTCATCTACCACCAGCTTCAGATGGAAGTGATCCTTGATGACATGACGTCCGTCTCCGTCCCCCCAACGTCCGAGGTGCCTACAGCGCCCCTGCTCAGCACCTCACCACTGTCTACCTTCGCTAAAAAGCTACTGGGTTACAAGGTGCTCGCACTGTACACACTGTGGTTAGAATCTCTCAACGTGACATTTTGCCCAGGTGGTGTGAAGGTAGAAATACTTTGATCTGAGGATGTGTGCGTATGTCTTCTTAGAAACTTTACAATGTTTACAGCGGAGGGAGAGGTGGAGAGATAGAAAGACCCTTTTCACCCCTGCCTCCCCCATCTCATTCTAAATTATATTCCGCATCGCATGCCAACAATCTATCTCCAGAGTCTCCATGGTGGAATGGATGCATGGAATTCTCAGTTGAGTTTGAACGGTCTTAAGCAAACGCGGCAGCCAATTGCGCACAGCAGTGTCCCACAAACAGTCATGGATTGAAAATGACCAATTCATTATTGTTTTTGGTTTTTTTTGGAGGGATTATTATTAGGCTCTGTGTGGAGTAAGGAAACGTGCCCAAGGTTTCGCCCTCTGCCTGGAATTGAACTCAGGTCTTTCGCTTGCAAAGCGAGTGCTCTATTGGGCCAATATATCTCCAAATGATAAAATGATTTCTACAAAGATGCTTTTCACTCTAAAATATTTCCTACCAAGCTTGACCAGACTTGTACCTTTTAGATATCTACTCAGAAATGGACCGAAAACATGTTTAGTACAATCAGGAGAATAAGCTAATCTCATGTCCCACATCTGCTGGATAAAGTGAGGAATCCACTTCCACCAAACACAGACAGGAAAATACAAACGGATAGCAAGATCTCAGCCAAACAACCAAATTCTCTCTGCCCGAGTTATTAAACTCGGACCTTTAAAATGCTGCATTCCCGTAATTTATATGCCATGGATATTTTATGGAGATTATTTATAATTATTATTTATTACAACATCTAAACTATTTGTCCAATCCAGATCGTGTAAAGTGTAACGTGAAAGGCATTTTTATATTTTTGTACCAGGAAAATTAAACTTGTTGATTCAAGAACTGACCAAAGTGTTGTACCTTCGTTTTCACTGATTAGATTCATTTAAGCCTTGATAGTCACTCACCTCTGGGTCCGATGGTTATGGGTTCAAGTCAGGGGACAAAAGTGCTATTAACTTTTAATAATAACAATCCTTTCGCTTGATATAGTGCCTTATCACATTGTTGAGATGTCTCAAAGTGCTTCACAGAACATACTGTAAAGTGAATTGACTATACTTTGTGGCGAAACGCGGCAGCCAATTGCGCACAGCAGTGTCCCACAAACAGTCGTGGATTGAGTAACCAATTTTTTAAAGGGATTATTACCCCACGGAAAGTGATCCACCAATCGACTAACAACCCGGAACCTACTGACTGCAAGGTAAACAGAGGCGTACATGAGGAGCCAGGAAACTTGCCTAACGTTTTGCCCGGAAGACCTCGTACCAGTCAAATGCCTGACAGCAATTCAGACAATGAGTTACTTTGACGTTAATTAGAGGATGGTGACCACTGGTACAAGAACACACATAGACCCCAACAGCACTGAGAACAATGCGTTTGGTGTTTATCCAATTTAACAACAACTTGGATTCATATAGCGTCCTCCACGCCGGACGGCGTCTCAGAGCGCTTCACAGTAACGGATCCCGGGGCCGAGCCGGGGGGAGGGGGAGCAGCCAGAGGGAGGGGCCAAGGGGGGCCAGGGGGAGGGGGAGGAAGGTGACCAAAGGCGCAGTCGAAAATAAAGGTCTTCAGCAGAGACCCGAAAATAGGAAAGGAGGGAGCGAGGCGAAGGGGGTGACGAAGGGAGTTCCAGAGCCTCGGGGCATAGTGGCTGAATCGGAGGACTCGGGGGACGAGGAGGAGGCCAGACCCGGAGGAACGAAGGTAACGGGTGCTGTTTTGAGGAGAGAGGTCAGAGAGGTTAGAGAGGTATGGGGGTGCAGAGGAGTGCAGGGACTTGAACACAAGGGTGAGGATCTTGAAATCTCTTGTGTGTGTATATTTGGATGAGGGAGGCACATGGGCAGAGTCACTGGGGGAATCTCTCTGCTGCTCCTCCAAACAGCTACATGGGAGGATCTTACAAGCCTATCTGGAATGAATGAGCTGTGAACGAACAGTGAAACGACAAGGATGTGATGTGTGGCTATGACTAGTTTCCACTGTAGTTGGCGGTGTGGCTGATTCGGATATTATCATCATGTACTGAGCACAGGCCCCAAAATAGATTGTGGAATGGGGAAGAGAGAAAGAGAGTGCGAGATTGTGACATTTATCCTGATGACGCGGCAGTCAAGAAATGGAAACAGTATTGTAAGGTCAACGTTAGGTAGGGCCCCCAAACTCGAAGGGTTTTCCCCCCTTCCCAAGTGAAAGAGAGAGAGAAGGGAGTTTCTCCCAATATCCTGGCCAACAAACCATCCAACTTTCTTCTTCACCCTCCTATCCCTACCCCAGCCAACAAACCATCCACATATTGTCCACAAACACACACACACACAATCACGAACGACACTCGACAGCAAATTCCTGAGAAGAGATCACTTTTTAACATTTTATACAGGCGCAACTATCGATAAGGAGAGAGTAAACAGTCTCCGTGTGCATTATATAGGTGGGGGGGGGGGGGGAAGAGCTGTCACAACTCATTTCAGTGGGGATTTTTAAAAAAAATAACCTTTCAGATTCTGAGTAAATGTAAGAATGGATAGATTTGTTGATTTGAGTGTGTGTGTGTGTGTTCCCGTCCATATCGATCTGCCCGGTCCCTCCATTCAGCGAGCTCTGGTCTGCTCCACGTTCCCCCGCCCGGCTTGCCTCACCATCGGTGGTCAAGCCTTCAGCATCCCTGACCTCACCCTTTGAAACTCCATTCCACAGTCCCTTTCGCCTTGCTCCCTCCATTGCCTACTTCAAGGCACGTCTCAAGACCACATCGTTTCGACCGCGCCTCCGGTCACCCTCCTGCCCTTCCACTCCTCCTGATCCCAACCCCCAGCTCGGGTCCAAATCCCTGACAGTCTAGCGCCTCGGGACTTCCTCCCAACGTGAAAGACGCTGTGTAAATGTAATTTGTAGTTGTTGTGTGCATGATGAGGAAAGATAAAACCAAACTCGCCACAGATTAACAGCAGGGTCCTCTGCGCTGTTAGCCTTTCAGAAAGAATCCACATTTGAAGGCTGTGTTACACAGTTTTTAAACCAGTTTTCAAATTCTAACAATAATCCTTTCATTTGATATAGCACTTATCACAAAGGGGATTGTGGAAGCCCCCTCTCACCCCCGGAAGATCAGAGCCCCTCGTGATCTTCGCTGTGGTGTTGGCTGCTGCAGATGGTTAAAAGCAGATAACGAGGCCTGTGCTGGGGGCTGGGGAATGTGCTGAGCGTCGCGGGAGGAAACTGGTCAGACACGACTGTGTGGCTCAGTGAGGCAGTAACGCTGTGCCTAACACCTACCCGTTCTCTCTCAATCCAGAATGGGTACATGCCATGACGAATCCCATTCACAGGCACCAATATGAACAGACACTTTCTCACTCCCTCCCTTTCACCCTCTCCAATTTTTGGAGAGGTACAGGTTTGACCTCAGTTTTCACATCTCATCCGAAGGACGGTACTTCACATATTGTCGCGCTCCCCGCTACCCCATCCCCAACCCAGGGCTAGACTGGAGGGTCAGCCTGATCTGCGAAAGCCCAAAGTGAAAAGCTTGAACCGACAACCTTTTGGCCCGGAGTCGAGTGTGCGAGCGACTGAAATAGGCTTGACAGAAGATTCATTTTCAAGTTGAGCGTTTGTTAATCACAGGTAAAAACGCTTCTGGTCAGACGTGACTGCCCTCGCCCCAATATACACACGCACACATTTTATAGTCTTAAAGTGAGTGCCTCACTTCCCATCCATTGTGCTTGCCAACAACCTGTTTCATTAACCTGAACCATAAAAATAGTCCTTGCATTTGATACAGCATCGTATGATGTCGTCGAGGCGTCTCAAAGGGCTTCACAGAACATACCGTTAAAGTGGATTGACTGATCGACGGGGCAGCCAGTTGCTCACAGCAGTGTTCCCAGAAAAAGTCATGGATTAAGTCACCAAATTATCGTTATTATTTGAAGCGATTATTACCCCGTTAATTAAACATGTTAATGAGCAAAAGAAAATCACTGGCCCTGTAAACATTACACATCCCAGAGGACAGATGTTGTCACTGCGTCTGCGTCCAGCCGAAAGCACGTAACCTCAGCCCTGCCAAAACCGATCAGAAAAACGAAACGTAGAAATCTTAAAAGAAATGAAAATAGCTTTATTGATTATCATTGAAAACACGGAGAGAACATTTTGCCTCGAGTTACGTTCCCCCCCCCCACCAACAAACCCCCCCCACCCACCCCCCCAAACAAAATACAGCATTAGGAATATTCACCAGAATATTCTTAAGTCGTCACAAGAAAATGCGATCGCAAAAAAAAAACATTGCTTTCAAGAGAAATCGAGCTGCTAGGTAGCACCTTGCTCACTGGCTTCCTTTAAGAAAAGGGTTTAAAAAACATCAGTGGAGAGTAAGAAACACCTATGATTCACAGTCACAAAGATTTGCGCCCCAAACAGGCACCAATATACAATTAACCAAAAAATGCACATTGCATTGACGGACAATATACATTCAGTACTGTTGAACCAGACCACTTGAGGCTTGTTTGCCACTTTGTCAAACTCCGAGCTGTTTTGGCTGAAATTGCACAGCAGCAAGAGAGCAAAATGTATCCTTGTTAGAAACTTCTAAGTGCTAAACGCCCCTCCCTCGCCTACAAGATCGTAAGATGACCCGCCTCTCTGGATATAAAAGATTTGGTGATTACAGCAGCAATGTAAGGTCAGTGAACACACACACACACACACACGCACACATACACAGAAAAAGGTTCCCCCTCCCACTGCAGGTGAGAGAACATCACAAAGTAACTTCTATTCCATGGGAATCAAAGTTCAGTCTTTAAAAAGCCTCATTCAGAAGCAGGTCATGAAACACACACACACACACACACATGCATCCATTGGATGTTCTTTGCTTAAGGAGGGAAAAGGATCAAGTAAAGGAGAACCGTGGCGAGAGACACGTAGGAACAGGAGGAGGCCATTCAGCCCCTCGAGCCTGTTCTGCCATTCTATTAGATCATGGTTGATCTGTACCTCAACTCCAATTACTCGCCCTTGCCCTGTATCCCAGGGAGTCGGCCTGGTACACCGGCTCGAGTTTAATCACTGTACAATTTTCGTTTAAAAAAAGTTATTGCTGCTTATCACGCTCTAATGCACAACTCCCTGGAACATCCACTAATCGAGAAATTCAGCACACATCAGTTTATACATCATCATCAGTTTTATACATAACTCATATGTCAGTACACAGCACCTGCGTGAAGGGCGCTATACAAATGTAAATTGTTGTTTTAAAATAAAGATGGGCCAATTCCTTCCCCCTCCCCCCTATCATTCTGTACTGAACAACAATTCGCATTTAAACAGGGCTCATCACGTAAGACGTGCTTCAGAGATGGAGAAAACTGGGCAAGGTAGGAAATAAGAGGCATTTGACACGTCAGGGTGTAAAGAGGTATGTCTTTCGACAAAGCAGAGGTGGGGGAACGGGGGCAGCAGAAGGATTTGGGGAGAGTCTGGGGGAGAGAGGAAAAGGGTCCTGTTGTAGCTGAAAGGAACGTCCTGCCTGAAAGGGTGGTGGAAGCAAATGCCCGATTTAAGACAATTATACGATTGATACAGACCAGTCTTGCGTGAGTTTTACTGTAGTAATAATCCTCGCACCCACACACACAGGAGGGACAAAAAAAAATCCAACTGCGTGCCAGTGAAACCCTGAACCTTGGGACGTCCTCCCAACGTGAAAGGCACTATACAAATGTAATTTGTTGATGTTGTCGTTGAACCGAATTCCATTACTTCCTTCTCATTTCCCCAAAGGACTGCCAGGCCTGTTGGCCTTAGATTTTGAGCTGTCCTAACTAGACCTACTGAGTAAGTAACAGGGCTGGCAGGGCTTTTGCACTCATATCTACAGGGGCCACGTCCACGGACAAAGATCGGTAGATCTACAGGTGGTTTGAAAAAGTGCAATATTTCCTTTCAAAAGCATGTGATTTCAGTTCTGCCCAAGGCACCTTTGCATTTGCGCTGACGGGAAAGGATGGCCTTACGTTCACAGCACAGGAAGTTAGCTGGAATTAGTAACACAGGTGGCATACAGGACAGGAAATCCACCAGATTGAAATATTCCTGATTCAACTCAAGAATACTGTCACTTTCTCACACCTGCAATGGAAAATGGGCATCAACATCACAAAAGGTAAAACAGTCTGTAACCAATATGATAGTCTGCGAGGATTAAACAATAGCAACTTGCATTTATATCGCTTCCGTCAAGCAGGGAAGTGTCCCAGAGCGCTCGACAGTGGCAGAGCATGACGCAGAGCCGGGGGGAGGTCACTGTAAGCACGGTCAAAGAGGAAGGTCTTCAGGCACAACCCGAAGATGGTGAATGAGGGGGCAAGGCGGAGGGATTGAGGGAGTGTGTTCCAGAGTACGAGGCCGTAGTGAGTGAAAACACGACGACTGATCGTAGAGCACGAGAGACGAGCAATGCCACGGACAAGCATTAAACTCCCCCCTACATCCCCCGCAAACAGCTTATTTCTGTAATAACACATAATTTCTGAGGACTTACTCCCTCTCCAAAACTGCCAACATGACGGAAAGGAAAAGGGCCGTCGAGAACATGTGAAATTCACACGCAGGTTGGGGGGAAGGGGAGACACAGCTCCCTTCTTCCGCCTGGTGCAGCCGGTAAATCCAGCGCTGGGTTTCGCAGCACACACAAGAATGACTGGAAACACAGGCAAGATCGCACAAACCATGCCTTTGCTAACGCTGATGGTTAAGAGCTTTGGACAAAGCCCCATTTAGTTCATGTGACAGTCACACAAGTTCAGATGACGTCGTTATTTATTATTTAAGCAGCCAGATACCAAGGGCAGATCTACGTGGACACAAGCAGGCGAGCACAGAAGCGAGGGCAAGAAGGCAATATTACGTTGTCCATTTTCCTTTATTTATGTGGCTTTCAGCTTTATTTAATAAAATAAATGAAGCCTTTAATACATCATGGTTCGAAATAGAAATATGAAAGTGTAAATAGGACTGGATTCGTAAAAAATATGTACACCAATTAGCTCTTGGATTTTGGACAAATTGAATACAAAATCTAGCTGAAAAAAGATGTCACTAATGATCTGACTTCATACAGCCCTGCCCGCCCGGTACGTTTTCCTAAGATTTTCTATTGCTGTGGCTTTTTAAAATCGAGTTCAGCTTCAAAACGAATGTTTGAGACGGCAGTATTTTATGCCTGCAGTTACTTGGAATTATGCAATCAGATCCCTCCCCCCCCCCCACCCCAAGAAACACTTTTTACATCAGTTTAAAAATAAGCGAGTCTTTGGTATCCCCCATACAGACTGCACTTTTTCAGGATGTTTCGGGCGGGCGGGGGTCAGAGGAGAAGAGGCGGGGGAAAGGGGGGGGGGGAAAAAAATCAAGAAAAAGAAATCATGTCTTTTTGGACAGATTCAAAACATTAAACGTATCCAACTTACTATTTCCCTTGAGTCAATGCCTCTTATACGCGCACACATGCTCGCTACATCATCGCCTTTTGTTAGGACCATACAAAATTCATTAGATGCACAAAATGGTGGTGAGAGGCTTCCGTAAACCACAGTATATAAGGCCCGGCCAGCTGCCTCGCTCGGGTGAGAGGTGGGGGGGGGTGTGGTGGCTTGCAGCTTCTGTGTACCTGAGCAGGATTCGGTCATTAATCACCAGCATTGTCAGCCTCAGAGGGGAGCACTTGGCAAGAGATTGAAATCGGTGGAAAAGCAAGCCTTTGAAGACCCGTGAGCTCACTTTATAAGTGGCCCCACTCACCCCCGGATCACAGCTTAGCTCAATATCTTTTTAAAGTGCAAAAGTTCACATCAAGAGAGAGCGAGAGAGAACTTGGGGGATGGGGTGGAGGGAAAAGAGGGGTGGGGAAGTGGGGGGCGGGGGCGGAGAAAGAGAGAGGAAGAGAGAAAAAGAGAAAATTTGGGAGACGGGGAGGCAGGTGGGGTGGGGGGGGGGGGGGGAAGAAGAGAGAAAGCGCAGGTGATTTTCCACCAAAGGGCAATCAATGTCTGACCGACCGTCACATGCTCACACATGGCGGGGGTAGGGGCAAAGTTGCCATGGCAGCCGGTTACGAGTTGCCGCTGTTCTTGCTGATCTGGCTTACGGCTTGCGTGGCTTGTTCCGGCATGAGCGAGGGGTCGGACAGGATGGATGTGGTGGTAGAGAGTTGCCGAAGTGTGTTGAGCACCACTGGGAAACGAGCAGATACACAACGAACACACTGGTTAGCTCAAATAGGCTACATTTTCAGCAAGTTGCCCAAAAGTACACAACAACATGCATTGATATAGTGCCCCTCATGCAGAGTAGCGTCTCAGAGCGCTTGCATACACACATATGAACGTTAAACAATATTGGGAAGCGAGCAGGAGATTGGGATTAGACGAGGTGCCTTCACGTGCAGTATTTCTGTCTGTTTCGATGCTGCGACAATCTAGGATTGTAGGAATAGCACTGCGAGATGCTTATCTTTGTGAAAAATAAGCATATAATAATAATAATCATAAGCCTTGCATTTGATACAGCGCCTTACGACATTGTTGAGATGTCTCAAAGTGCCTCAAAGTATACACTGTAAAGTGGAGTGACTGTGTAAAAAGAAAACACAGGCTATATAAAAAAAAACACTCGTCAAGGTGAGCTGTGCAATGTGATACAACTCGGGACTTTCACAAAGATGAGTGTCTCACAAATTAATGGAATCACTGAGCAACATCAGGGACTGAAAGATTCCCCAAAATAAACTATAGGTTGGAGCAGGGGAAACAAAGAGAAAATGCATAATTTTCTGCCCACACCATTCCCAGAGGTTTATTGCCACATTATCTATCGAGAGCACTATCGCTTACTGGGACAAGTGAGTATTGGGTGAAAGCTTGTGGTATAGGGCTCATTTTCCTGGGAAAATCCCAAACACACTACATTTCAGACTGGATTCTACTGAAAAGTCAGTTCAGCGATTTACATTTCTCATCACAGGCTTTTAATGTGGTGACGATTTTTTTAGTAAACGTTTTCTTTAGCAATTTTGCGCTCAGACATAGATCAGATCAGATCAGATAAGATAGGGGCAGGCTTAAAGATGCTCTGATCCAATTCCTGCTTCAGCATGGAGACAGACGAGACAAAAACTGCGTATGAAAACCACCCAATCTAACCCCAAACTCCTGCTCTTGGTGACTTTGCCCTGCAAATGGTTTGCGGCTGACAACTCCACATTCCAAATGCTAACACCAAACCCATTTATTATTCCACGTATTCTGAGTACCTTTTACCTCCTGCGCCTCCCACAAACTTCCCCTTCAATTCTCACCTTAAATTTGTGCTCTACTCAAATAAAGAAAAAGCAGTGCAAATTATCCATTACTAGTTTACTTTATCACAGCCTTTGATCTGTCCTCTCAACCTCCTCAGCCCACTTTAAAATGCAAAAAACCTCCCAACCCTTCCTTCCACCTAACAGGTTGTTTTTTTTTTAAAAAAAAGTTTAAATAAAAAGCGGCAACTCAGCGCTCTCTTAAACATGGAAAAATAAGCACAAGCTTTAAGATGGGCTGCTTCATCTTCGCACGACTCACAGGGCTGATGTACAACAAGTGCCTTTCACGCCAGGAGTACATCTCACAAGCGCTGACTTACTTGGTCTAAGAACTAGGAGGGAGCAATGCTGATCCAACCAGGACATTGTGGTAGTGCCCAAGTCTTCCAGGCTGGAGGTGGAGACCATGTTATTGAAAGATTCAAACAATGGCTTGATGATTATGCTGAACTGGTGGTGGAGAGTCAAGGACCACGAGCATAACTTTAACAGCAACGACAAAATTGCATTTGTATAGCGCCTTTCACGTCCAGAGGATGTCCCAAGGCGCTGGTTATGTATGACCACATGATAACCATAACTGACTGTGCAAATGACAAGCTGCTCAGTCATGCTCACCCAGTCTCATTGACTGGCCAGCTAGGTTGCTTATAATAATAATATTATTCCTTGCATTTGATATAACACCTTATCACGTCGTCGAGACGTCTCAAAGCGCTTCACAGAATATATTGTAAAGTGGATTGACTATTTGTGGACAAAACATGGCTACCAATTGCACACAGCAATTTTTTTTTTAATCTCCTCCCCACACGCCACTAACATCATTGATTTTAAAGAGGCACAAAAATATTCTAAAATATCTAGTGTGAAAATACAGAAAGTGTTGAGTTTGGCAAGTTATGGAGCCCGATGGTGAGAGCGGAGAAGGTTAGAGGGAGCAAACATTTTTCCCCTAATTAGGTCATGTCTCCCTTTATCAAACTGATGAGTGGCTGGAAAAAACATAGCTGTCATTGTATAACCAAGCTCACCATTGGTGACTGCTAATTATTTCCGGATGAAGCTTCACCTTATGATTCAGGAAACATTTTGTGAAAGATTAAAATCCACATGCCACATGCTTTCTCCCCATCAGATTAGAGAGCAAGCAATTCGATCCTTGAAGATAGCAAGTCTGTCAAGTTGGACTCGCACAGCAATGGCCCACAATCAGCCATGGTGTGTGACCAACTTTATTTGGTGGATTGTTGGCCAGGACATCTGGAGAGGGAAACTCCCTTCTCTTTTCGAATAGTGCCGTGGGATCTTTAACGGCCATCTTTAATGGACAGGCAGATGGAACCTCGGTTTAATGTCTCATCTGAAGGATGGATTCGTGGCAATGTTCCCCCTGCGCTAATGCCTATGGAGGCGACGGAGTTTACAGTCTATTCTGTGAAGTGCTTTGAGGCATCACAACAACGTGATAACAGCTTAAATTTATAGAGCGCCCGTCACACGGGGTAACATTGTAGATAAGGTGCTATATCAAATGCAAGGATTATTATTATTATTACTACAAGGTATTGTAATAAAACTGATTGAAAAAACATCCATTTAGACAGGGCCAACACACAGATTAAGAGAGACAGAGAGAAAATTCCCATCACCCAGCCCTGTACAAAATGTAGGCCAATGGTAAAGGATACAATCCAGAACTTCCAGTTCTGAAGCGTTCTCGATTTGACGTACTCATCAAACATTTCCTGCGTGTGATGAAACCTTTGCCGCGTTATAGGAACGCCAGTCGCAGGAAGCTGTTGTTGGCAGGTACTGAAATAGAGAGAGAGAGAGAGAGATGCACACACATTACCAACGGAGCACAATAGACCACTGGCACAAACAAACACCGTCAACTACTAAAACACAGCAGTTCCACTGTCATGTGTCAATGGAAAGGATAAACCCAAAATAATTCCCTTTGAACAGAGCAGTGTATAAATCCCACATTCAATTTGAGAACTAGTACAATGCATTACAATGGTACTTGAAAAGGAAAGATTTGTAAAGCAATGGGGTGGGTATGAGTGGGGAAATGGGACTCGTTGGATAGCTCTTTCAAAGGCCGAATGGCCTTTTCTGTGCTGTAAGATTCTGTGATTCTATGATTAAACAGGGCAAGCAAAAACAAAGGGGGAATTTTAACATGAGGGATGTTACCAGATCATCAGTGGTTTAACAAGACAAGCACAGGCTATTCCCAGCAACTAAGGAAAGGTAGTTGAATGACATTTAACCCGAGAGCGAGAATACTGTAATGAGAAATGTGATTAGTAACCTGTTGATTCAGTTATCAATGAAATAGAAATTTCCATTCCTGGGCTGAAATATTTACTGTAACTGGCAAGTGTTTCCCAAAAATACACCACTCATTACTGGAGGATGGAAAGGCTCCGAGAGCGAGAGTGCGCACAAGGTTTACGTTCTGACAATACCCCAGGTCCCCAGTGTCCCTGTGTCATACGCCACCTGGTGACACGACAGTGAGCAAGTGGGCAACTGGCACAGAGCCAATGCTAACTGCTGCCACTTTGGTTACTTTCAAACCCACTTGAGAACACGCAAGACATGCGAGCAAAAAAAATAATGCCCGGTTTTGGTGAACTTAACCTAACCCACTGAGGGAATTTTACCAGCCCCCAAAACAGCTCACGGCAATCAATCAATTACCCACTTGATGGATGCATTGAGCTCTTCAATTTCTTCCCTGAGACGTTTGGCTTCCTCTTGCATCTGTGTCCTCTCCTGCTGGAGCTTTGCTATGTATTCCACAGTCTTCTGTAGTGTGACCGCATTGCTGATCTGTGGAAACAGTTTACAAACCAAGTCTCGGCACGTTAGGTTAATTACTGAAACCTGTGACCAAACATGGAACCAGAGTTCTCTCTGGCACGCACAAACATAACCCAGGCATCTTATAATAATAATAACAATCCTTGCATTTGAAACAGAATCTCACCACATTGCTGAGACGTCTCAAAGTGCTTCACAGGATTTACTGTAAAGTGGATTGACTGTATTTTGTGGGCAAAACATGGCAACCAGTTTACTCACAGCAGTGTCCCACAAACAACTATGGAATGAGTGACCAATTTTATTTGGGGTATTGGCCGCCAGGACATCGGGAGAGAGAAACTCCCTTCCCTTTTTAGAACCTTTAACATCCACCTGAACAGGCAGATGGGACAACGGTTTAACATCTCATCCGAAGGCGGCACATCCGCCAATGCACCAGACCCTCGGGGCTGCTTTGAAGTGTCAGCTAAGATTGTGTGATTCGAAGTCCTGACGCGGAGGCGAGAAGGTGACACACTGCAGCAGACCAACTTACCGGCTTTGCGTTTGACTGAGATTTCAAAGTGGCTACCAGACTGTGAAGAGTATCAAAAGCCATTTTGATGTTAAACCGCCTCTTCTGTTCTGCTGAAATGTGCGTCATTCTTAGACTCTGCGGTGAGAGATACAAAACACGTGAACTATAGTACCAGAAAACTGTCTTTAGTGTAATCTAAATTGGAATATCTCATATACATCAGTGCATAGTGTGCTAGTCTAGCAACTATACATCAACACAGCTACAACAATCACTGCAGTACCCTCTGGAGGCACGAGATCACAAGACCGGTTTGGATGACGACCATCCTTCGGCCCATCTGATCTCATGCCCCTCCATCACAGCGGCAAGCTGCTCCTAGAAAAATGAATGGTGGTCGGTCTTGCTTACCCCACCACAGCTGAACAACTTCCAGTGTTGGGAAAGAGATGATTGTGGAGAGATGCTGAGCATCAGTCAACAGGTTGCCGGGTGGGAGGAAAGAGAGAGGAATTGTAGGTTCACATCCCCTGGACTGCTTTCATCAGCGGTGGCACTGGGAGAGACTCAGAAGCAGGTCTCTAGCAATGCAGTGGGTGCTGTGGATAAACTTTTTGGGGCGCAAGGGAAGGGGAATAAAGAGTACAACCCTCCCAAAAACATGACACTCTGAACACAGCCCTGAAAACCAGCTAATAATTACCTTATATACCACCACTTCAGTTTTGGGGTTTGTAGAGTTATTGGTGGGAGACTGTGGGCTGGGGATCCGCTCTGACACTGCCGGCGATCCCTGACCGGAAGCCTGGCGTTCCCGGGCTGAGGAGCAACAGTTAAAAACAAGCTATCAGCTCCCTTCAATATTTAGCCAGATTATGAGAGATGTCCTGCTATGATAACACTCAGGAGTTCAAGAGGCTATTCACTTGAATCAGTTAATAATAATCTTGCACTTGATATAGCGCCTTATCAAGCCGAAGGACATCTCAAAGCGCTTCACAGGATTTACTGTGAAATGGAGTGACTGTGTATTTGTAAGCAAACGCGGCATCACACTCGTGCACAGCGTGGAGGGCGCTATATAAACACAAGCTGTTAAAAGGTTCCGCAACATTGGGAAGAAAAAGTAAATTTTCTCCTCTTCCAATACTCCAGATTAAATTACTCTTTCACCTCAGGAACTTGTTATGTGCAAAATAGCTGTTGCGTTTGCCTACAGTACAGTCACTACGCTTAACAGTAATTACTAGAAAATGCTATAGAGATTTTTATATCTTAAAAATGTAAATTCTGTCAATGAACAGCAAACGTAACTGCTGACCTAGTGTCTTGAGTTATCTAATGAACACGCAAATCGTTTAACATTCAGCCTGAGGCGGCGCATGCTTACGTCTCGCTGTTGCAGAGGAAACGTGCTCATTTGAGGTCTGAGGTGCGACTTGTTCAGCTTTGGACTGGATCTGGACTGCGCTGGGGATTGGGTTCGAAGCAAAGAGTTGCGAGATAGTGGATTTTGCGGACTGGGAGGTTTGGGAGGAGGCGGTTATGACACCAGATTGTTGGGCTGGGCCAACTAAAATACTGCCATGGAAATCAGTCACACCGGTAGCCTGCAACAACAAGGCATAAATAGTTATACAATGATAAACAGCTCAGCTTCGCGAGTCTTTGCAAAGTTTCACGAGTCTTTGGAAATGCTGAATGGGATGTTTGCCACATGTATCAACAAAAGCTTGGTCTGGTCAGTGAAAATAACATTGATTATGACTTTTATAAAGTAAAGTAACTATGAGATTGTAAAAAGGTAGAAATATGGTAGAATTGGGGGAGTGGGTGAAAGAGAGAAGTAAACGAAATAAATGCGAATAAAAAGTAAATAAACTGATGGAGAGGGTGTGATAGGGCAAGTACAGGTAAAGGGTTCCGAAAAGGTTTTATTAGAAAGCTTTGTCTGGGTTTATTTCACTAGTTTGGGTTAATACAGTAAAACTCACACAAGTCTGATCTGTATAAATCGTACATCTGCCCAAGTCCTATTCAAGAGTTTATTATATTCTATGCAAGTGACTGATCTCATACTTTGGTTAAGTCATATTAAATGTATGGTCCCAACTGATATGACTTGTGAGATTTACTGTACCACAATGCTAAGCTTTGCTCAACATTTTATAAGGGGCCCTTTTATTAACGTCACAGTGTGCAAAGCTGAAGAAGGTGCAATAACACAGTAATAGCCACGATTCAGTGAAAGCAGAACAAGGTTAACCACCTGTTCACCAGCAGCGACAGAAGTTGGGTTTCTGAAATGAGCATGCGGGGTAGGGTGGCAGGGGGCATTTGAGGTTGTATTGGGGGGATGGGGAAAGGAAGACAAACGTGTTGCATTTGCCCAGGCACTGACACCAAAGTCACCCCACTGCAAACCAAGGCAAGATTAAAATACACACACACGCACACACACATAGAGGCCATTCTCCATAACACAAACTGTGTGTGTGTACATGTGTGTCCGCGTACATGTGCGCGTGTAAGAATTTACACTTTTTGTATAATGTTAGAATCATAATAGATGTTGTGAACGGGTTAACTTTTAAGTTAAATTGTGGGGGGCAACTGGACTGACAGTCATGGGATAGGATACATCTGGTTTTCTCTGTTTTTGAAAGAATAACAGGACAGCTTTGGAAAAGGGCAGGGGGTCACCTCTTATCAGTAAATGACAACACGCCCACAAAGATAACGGTCCAAGGTACCGGGTCGACACAGGATCTCGACTTAGCAATAAGTCGCGAGATTCTGATAGGGGCCTGCCAAGCGACAGAAGGCAACCCTCAAGAATAGCAGCTAACTAGCAAGTTGCTTAAACTAGAGGACCTTGGTACCATCCCGGGATACTGATAAGAAATAACCAGTCACTTAAAAGGAATGTACTAATGATCCCACCTTACAAAATAACAAGCAGCAGATAACAGGGGTCTTAAGGACAATGTGTATGTGTGCTGAGGCACGTACACCCCATGAGGTGTTCACGTGAACCCAGCATGATTTCGACAGGTGATCTAATGTCCGCACCATGATTGGATGAACATCGGTATAAGAGTTCCGATAACTTTGTGAACGGGACCGTCCCGGGGTGCGGAGACAAGGGTACGGGAGACGGGGCCATCCCAGGCTGCGGTGACAAGGGTACGGGAGACGGGGGGTACGGGAGACGGGGCCATCCCGGGCTGCGGTGACAAGGGTACGGGAGACGGGGGGTACGGGAGACGGGGCCATCCCGGGCTGCGGTGACAAGGGTACGGGAGACGGGGCCATCCCGGGCTGCGGAGACAAGGGTACGGGAGATGGAAGATTGAGAGCTAGAAACACTAAGACTGAGGATATCAGATGGAAGATTGAAAGCTGTAAGCAAGAAGAATGAAAGCATGAAGAATCAAGCTTGTGTGCTGTAAAGACACAGTGTTGAACTCGAGATATCTACAGTGGTATTGTTCTGTTATAAGATCTGTTGATTGTATCGGCCTTTGGTCTGACCCATCGGGATATTAGGGAATAACGAACGAATAATAATAAAACAGTCAGATATCTGGTTAAAGGAATTAGCGTTATTTCCTTACAGATTTGGCTGATTTTATTTTCTAACAATTTGGGATTCGGCAGGATACTCTGAATTAATACACTCGGCAGTTGACGTGTTTATGAGTCCGGTACGATCGTAACTAGTAGATAGTTGGGACGATGGCCGTGCCTGCAGGCAATTAACCGAGTGTATTAACCCATTGGGATTCTGAGTATTAAAGAACCAATATAATCCATTCGAGCGAGTGTCTCTTATTATTATTTTCTAACAGTGTGCGCATGTAAGTGTGTGCGCATAAAAAAACCACTTTAAGGTGAAAAAAAAATTGGTTATGAAGGGGTTTTTATTTAAAGAAATATAGTAACCACAAAAAAATATTTGGGAGAATCGAGAGCAAGAGCATTACCGCAGATGCACTGCAACTCAAAACCAAGTCAAGTTTTGATCAAATGTTCCATTGATTAACGGCAATGGACTATAGCTCAACAACCATAATTTCCACTCCACACATCCTTTTGAGTATTGCAGACGACGGACAGACAACTTATTCAATCACAACTTGTTTTTTTATGTTATTTACACACACACACATCAAAAATAAGTTCACCTGGTTGGTTTTTTTTAGATATAGAATTCCCCTGGTTACTGTCATATTGAAAGTTAAAGGGTGGGGGTCATCTATGACAGTATTTTAGTGTCAGATTTCGGGGAAAGTGAAAGTTGTGCAACCCTCGCAAAGGTGTAAATCTTCAGTGTGTCTTCATGACCTACTTTCATAGCAAACTAAATCCCCTGGCCTCGTGTTCCCACTGCACAAACAACAGGCTAGATAGAGATGTCGCCACCTAGTCAGCTAACACGGTGTAATGGTCTGTGAGTTTCTCTGTGAGGAAAATAAGCTTCAAAGACATTCCAGGAAATGAAGAAAGATAAGAGAAGCCAATTACCACAGTAAGAGTTTCAGCTAATCAATGAAAACCTATCAGGAAGGAAGAAAGATTGGGGAGAACAAAGGCCAGAACGAGGGGTGACACAAAATGATTCAGAAAATGAATCATACATGGTTTATTTTAATATAAACTTTGTTGGGAAATGGAGAGGGATACTGGAGTATCTGCCAAACACACACACACCTTGTCCCCTCCGCACCCTGGGGGTACAAGGGAACGCAGGACCGCTTACCGTGGCGATGCCAGCTGGTGTGATGACAACACTGGGCTGGGTAACAGCAGAGGCGAGCTCAGGTTTTAATGGTGAGGATGTTACAAGCACAGCACCGGAACCTGAAGAGACACAAAAAAACGGTTCAGCCTGGTTACACTCCCTTCTGTACAATGCAATACACAATTACACCTGTATAGGGCCTTTCACATCGGGAGGATGTCCCAAGGCGCTGGACAATCAGGGATTTGGACCTGAGCGGGGTTGGAATCAGGAAGAGTGGAGGGTATGCCACTTTCCCCTGTATATGTACATCTGCAGCTTTGAGATGACAGCAGCAACAGGTGGAGGCAGGGGATCTGTTTTACTGCTTCTAAGTGACTGACTGCAGCAAACACAGTCGACAACCTCGCTCCTGTGCCATTACATAAACGGGACTTGGCAGCTCAGTGAGAGGGTGCTGGAGGCTTCGACCTCCCCCTCCTCCGTGTACACACAAGAGTCTGGGCTTCTGCACACATGGCTTGGCAAGTGAGAAATCTAGCCTGGAGAAGAGGATCGCGTGAACCCTAAGAGATCTACTCGCCCAGCTGTACACAGTGGGTCCCAGTAGAATGGCACCCGCTGATGACGGAAAAACTTGCAGATATCTTTCCATCTGGCATCTCTGCTCAAGACTCCCAGTTTGCGAAGACAAGCCTCAAGGCAGATTATGTGGCTTCTCAGACAACACCAAGCAGCCAGGGTACAGATTACTGTTCTGAACCACTGCCGGGTCTTCTAGCGGATAAAGCAAACTGGCAAAATTAAAAAATATACGGGGGATCTTTAATCCCTTGAGGATTACAGCTCCAACAGTAAAGAGTACAGCAGCCTTCCGCACACCTTCTCCCCATCTGAGCACTAGCGTGGTGGAGAAATAGCTTTCACTCACAGTTAAAGCAGGGTCATCGGAGAGAGCTTTTGTGCTAAGCTGATCAGTGTCTAATCTAGCTGATCCCTATGCAGGGGCTAAACAGCCCTGTGGCACTGCTTGGTTTCCCATATTATGCAAGTGTGAACTCTTACTATATTGTCCCCGCCATGGCCTATCTGTGCATTTGGCAGGCTTAGCGGATGAGATTGTGATAAGTTTTCGTCAAAAATCAAATCGCGGGGAAGATCGATTTATATCACGACCTACAAAAAATGAAATGAGTAAACAGCTTTGTAAAGTTAACATAATCTATGAATACCAAATGATGGCCTGTGAGAACTTCACATTACTTGTGCATTAGAAGCCGCTGTGAAAATTTATGAGTGTATGTATGAAGCAAGTTTCGCCCACAAAATGCAGTCAATCCAATTTACAGTAGTCTGTGAAGCGCTTTGACATGAATCAAATGCAAGGATTATTATTATTACTATTAAGGTTAGACGGAGCAGAATAATAATCCTTATTTGATAGTGCATTTCATGTTGGGAGGGCGTCTAAAAGCACTTCACAGTTTCAGGTTTAGTGACGGCGTGCGTTTTATGGGCGAACGAAAACAAGAACATGTATAAAATCGGTAGGTGGCTATAGGTAGTCGAGATCAAACGATTCCTTACCTGCTGCTAAAAACTGTGCTAAGAAGGCATTCGGTGACTGGACGGTGGCTGGAGAAGCAACAGAAGCGATGGGGACGAGCTCGGACTTTAACGCGGGCACGATCTTCTGCAGCTGTTTCGGGGTCCGACTGCTGGAGCCTACATGGGGAGCAGCCTTTGGTACAGCAAAGGGCATGAGTTTTTTCGGTGGCTGCATAGCCAAGCTGCACGGCGCCCCCTGCTGCTTGCCCGTGGCGAGGACTTTGGGTTTCTGGGTGAAGGTGGTGGCCGCGGCTTGGCTGGCGGCCGGTGCCTGTGGCGACGGGGAGGGGGTGAAGCCAAACTTGCGGCTCGCTGGGCTGGCGAATGAGGACTGGGTGATCAGAGGGGGGCTGTGAGGTATCGTGGGCTGGGTAGCCTGTGCCGGCGGCTGGGTGGAGGGAGTCTGAGGAGACGGCACGGCAGGTGAAAACAGGGGCAAAAACGTCTGTTGGCTGGTAAGCGAAGCCTGTGGTCGAAAGCCCTGGTGTGGAACAAAAGGTGCAAACTTTGAGCTGCTACTGTTGTTATTGCTGCTGGTGCTTGGCCGGCCCGTTATTGTTGAAGAAGGACCCGGGGATGAAATCAACTCCCCCTCGATCTTAATCGAAGAAATTGTGTTGGTCAGATTGCTGGCTGGCAAGATGCTTTCCTAATAATGGTGATGGGGGGATGCGGGGGGGTGGAGGAAGGAGGAGGGATTAAAAAAACACGATTACTGGACATGGGTTTCACCCACAAAATATTTTCTGTGAAGCGTTTTGAGATGTCACAAAGACTTGATAAGATACTATATCAAATGTAAGGATTATTATTATTATTATTCAGTTCACATCTTTATCAGATGCTCAGCTGTACTTGCACAACAAATTCAATGTGATTTTAGGCAAACGGAATGCTGGGCTATATTGCCAAACCAAACGAGTTCAGATCTTCAGCAGTCAACCTCAAGCTGTGTTGTGAAGTACAGTAAAACTAATTCTTCTCTTTATAAATCATACGATTGCCCAAGTTGACAATGCACCCGCGTCCCATTCAGTTTCCTAAGATTTCTTTGCACAAGTCAGATTTTATGAAGCAAATCATCCATCTTCTAACTCATGTGTTAATAAAAGTTAGATAACTGCTAGCAGGAGCCTTGGTCCACAGAAGTTTATCCTCTCCCGCCACATTATTGGTAAAGCTGCCAAATAGCAAGCTATAAGAGGCAACTGCAGAAAGAGAAGTGAGGGAAGCTAGCCAGAATCCATAAAAATACCCAGCAGAGGTCAAAATGTTCCACTGCCTATGATGCAAGATCCAGTATTCCTAAACTAGACATTCATGTACATCATAGTTGTATACTGTAGTTTTCCTGAGTCCCTGATTCTCCTCTTGTCTATACCCATGTAATAAAGGGAGCAAATTAGTGGGAGTTCAGTTCATCCCAAGCACATGGATCAGGGATGGGACTGGAGTGCTGCAGGCAGCTCATGGCACCACTCTGGTCTCCAAACACATTTTAGAAATGAGCAGCAACAACAACTTGTATTTATACAGCGCCGTTCACGCAGGGTAGAGTCCCAGAACGCTTTCGTTCAGTGGTTCTGTGCATTTCTCATCATTGTTCTCCCTGCGATTCACAGGAGTTATTAAAGACATCTACTCAGATGAGGTCTGCCACTGGGGGAGCTGTTGATTTAATGAGCCACTTTGCCGCGATGGACCAATATTTTTAGCCACTCTCGGCTTGTGCGGTGTAACCAAGCAGCTGGAATCTACCGCTATAATAAGGCAATGTTCTATTACAGTTAGTTACAGCTCTACCCTGTGGTAACAAGCTGGTACTGAAGTTGTTTGTTCATTTTGAGGACCGACCAGGTGACGTGCCGTGTTGTTCAGGAACCTCACCCGGCCAGAAATCATTAAATCCTTTAATCTGAAGATCACGCAAAGCACAAATACTCAGAAAAGTCCTCATAAAACACCCCATCTTACAGAACACCATCCCCTCTCTCTGTGACCAGTTACCTGTGGCGGTGAGCTGCTAGTGCCTAGCGTAATGGGAGGGACGGAAGAGGTGGGAGACGAGAAGATGCTGCCAACCAGAGACGGGAAGCGGGCCATGGGGAAGAAATCTGAAATTCAATAAAAAGAGCAGAAGAATTGATTTGGAGCACTCTATACTCAACAGCTGTCTTATGAGAAGAGTTCAGCTGCGGACAACACAATGTTTTCACACACAGCATTTGCAAACAGTACAAAACAGATAAGTTTTTGCAGAATACCGGAATAAATACACCCATCAAGCCTCTACCATCATCTCCCAAAGAACTGGGAGAAAGTTTCCAAGCCAGGACTATTTAAGACCTTTTCCAAAATTCCAGACCATCGTAAACCGTTAGAAAATGGTAAGAACGTGAAGAGTTTCGGGCTGGCGAATTTCCATGTATTTAATTGAGGAAGTGGACTTGGCACAGCAGCTGTGGCTCATCGCTGGTCACCATTGAAACGCAAGATATTCACGCAATTCTTACCCTGGAAAGGCTCAAAGGTGTCCATGAAGTCAAGGTTGGGCTGAAGAGGGATCAGCCCGGGCTGAATCATGTCTGCATTTCCTGCATGTGCTAGTGGAGAGATCGGAGGGGACAGAAACAAAGAAAATGGTTAGAATTAAGGATGAAAGGGTTGCGTCTCCGAAAAATTGTGTTTCATTTGTCTGGGGTGCCGAGGTCTAAGATACTTATTCTGAATAATATTCCTCATGCACCCCTCCCACACACAAACACACTCAACAGCACCCCACCACACACACACACTGAACATGTGCACAGAATCAAAACTTCCTGCACATTGGCTCACTGCACCAGACCTTTAACATACAGCTGAATGGTCGTCCTAGCCTCTCTGAAGAATACAATACACTGCTGTGTCAGCCTCGACTGAAATCCTGTCATGGGGCTCGAATCAGCAAACTGACAAACCAGGCAACCAAACAAAGTTAATTGATATGCTTTCCCCCCCACCGCCACCCCCACCACGAAAAAGCCAACATAATTCACAACATTCAAAACATCGGAGCAGAGAAACAAAATCGCTTGCTCACCAATCTCCCTGGGGTTCGGCCAGGCGACAGGATGATGCGAGGAGAGGGTTGAGAAAAGCGTGTCCGAGAACTCAGACATCAGCATGTCCATGTCCAGGAGCTGGTCCTGCTCCATGGGAACCGGCGTTTCATTTCCTTTGCGCTTCGCCCTCCAGGCCACCAAGTCCTCATCCTGGAAAGAAGGGCAACAGGCTTCGGGGCAGCCATCGTCGAAGCCAGGCAGCTGTGCCCGGCACCCAGCGTGTCAGAATGGAGAGCTAATTCAACTCTGTACAAGGCTTACAACGACGACTTACGTTTAAATAGCACACCTTGCGCAGGATAGCGTCTCAGAGCGCTCGGCAGTGGCGGAGCACGATGCCGAGCCGTGGAGAGGTGACCATAAGCACGGTCGAAGAGGAAGGTGTTCAGGCGCAATCTGAAGATGGGGAAGTAGGGATGAGGCGGCGGGATTGAGGGAGTATTCCAGAATTTTAGGGTATAGTAAATGAAAGCACTGATGGTGAAGCAGAGGACTGTGCGGTGAGTACACAAATAACCACCCTCAAAGAGCACACATCAAAAGTTGTTTTCCTCTCTTGCAGACAGGCAGAGCTTGGAAAAATAATTTAATCTTTCCTCCGGCAGATGGCAATGTTCACATTTTGTCTTAACATAGCAGAGTGCTGGATAACTTGCAGATAATTCCTAGTTCGTGAATGTGAAATGGGGACAGTGAGCGCCTCAAGACTATGCTGGGTAGAGGCAAAATACTGGTGTGCAGAGGAAACCTTTGCTTGAAAACATGATGACTATGTGCAAGGACAGAAGCTCTTGGGTTTTCTTTTTAAATCATTAACTTTTTACATAATATTGGGGCACGGACATCATTGCAACTTTTATGTACCTCACCCCACCCCCCACCCCCGATTTCTTTAGCCTCTTTACAGTCTCTCTTTTCATCCGTGTCACCTTCTCCCACGTGCTCCCCATTGCACCAGCTCAAAGATGCCCAGCCAACAGCGAAAAGCTCTCAATAGGAACCCTGCTGAAATAAGCTGTTGTTCATCTGTACCAATGCTTACTCAGAAGGCAGAGACGACATAGCCTCAAGCTCCCACAACCACTGAACACACAGTTGAATTCAATTGCAAGCCATCAGTATAAAACTGTCATCCAACACGGCTGCTCTATCACCAATAAGACTAGTAAATATTGATTTTAATGAAATCGTAATATTTTGCAGCCAAATCAGCGTGCCCCAAACCAAACTTACTTTAATTAAACTTGAAAGGTCTTCGTCTTTGTGTTTCTGTAACTGGAGACAGAAAAAAAGACAAAAGGAAAAAATAAGAGAAAGAACGTTTCAAAACTCCCACTGTACAAAGCCCCAGAATACCAGCATTAAATTCAACTGTACACTTGAACAGACCTTTTAACATATGGCAGAGATATTTTAACACATGGCAGAGATATACCATATAGATATTTCCAGGGGGTTAAATACCCCAACTAAAACTACAATAGTAAAGGCAAGAAAGAGAACAGGGTGAATTTGATACTCAACGTACTCGTTTTTTGAAATATGTGCGCCACTTGTGATACTCTCTGATCACAATCTCAATCCTTCGCTTCCAGAACTTTCCCTCCGTTGCAGTCGCCTTCGAAAAAGAACAGAATCGTTTAGACAACAGTCCGCTGCTCTCTGCAGTTTATGGCCGTGGGTGACGGGAGCGATCACAATTAGACAAGACACAGCGATGTTCCTTTCGTCACTCCCACTGATAGTTATTGTGAGTGCAGTGTGAGCGGCTATGAAAACATGGATGGCAATATCAAATGGAAATGTGCTGTTTGGAGTATGGCTACCAATTAAGGGATTCAAACATTTTATTTCTCATTGAATGCAGCTTTAGCCGTGACCAGGGAGTTCTGGGCAAACATGTGGAGTATTGAGAAAGTCAGCAACAATCAGTGCTTGTATGTGAAGGTGGGATCATGAGTTTGTATGCAAAGCTGTAAAATGAGAGAGAGAACGAACAGCCTGAATTTGATGCTCGAATTGTTTTTGTCCCGGGCACGAACTACTTACTTCAGGTCTACGAGGCTCCTCAAACTCAATAGTTCCATCTAATGGAGTAACAAAGTGACAGACAGGATTGTCTCGTTTTTCTACATCTACGAGAAAAGAAATCTCTCGTTACAAATAGGGAAAAAATATTCGACTGCATGATTCTCAACGCAACGCTGGGCCTGCAGAACTCCTCTGAACAGTGCATCTACACCAATGTCTCCGGCTTTGCCCAACAACTATGGAAAAACACAAGTTTTGATTTCACAGGAAAAACAACTCCGCAAGCACAAGCTTATGCGGGCACAGTGACAGTTACTGGCTCCCTGAAACTGCCCTACGGCAGGGCAGGCAACACGTAAAGGGAGGAGCGAATCCAGAAGTGGTCAAACAGGATCCAATGTGGGCTCCCTGGTTCTAAGCAGCACACTACACCTTTGAGAGTGGTCTGCACATTGCTGGAGGTTGACTGTTTTTAGTGGATTTTATATTTAATAGCGCTTTTGTTTGTTAAAAGAAATCTCCCCCCTCCCACCCCCATGCACCTACCCAACAAATACACAATTCAAGTAATCTTTACACAGTCAAAACAATAATAACCCTGGTATCCTTGCATTTAATAGAGCACCTTATCACGTTTTCAAGACCATCTCAAAGCGCTTCACAGAATATACTGTAAAGTTTATTGACTGTATATTTTGTCGGGCAAAACACGACAGCCAATTACGCACCGCAGTGTCTGACAAACAGCAGCGGATTGAGAAAACAAATTACTATTATTATTTTTGATGGGTTATTACCCCCGGAAAAGCGACCCTCTAATCAACTAACAATCGGGTTCCTCATTACCGTTGGTGAACAGAGCCATAAGGAACTTGCCGCAGGTTTCGCCCCACCTGGGAATTGAACCCATGTGCTCTAGCGTGCGAGGCGAGCTCTCTAACCACTAAGCTACAGAAGTTCACAAACCAACCGCATTTACTAGTTGTTACGCTTCTTTAGAGGCCTCTTTGGAAACAACAACGTGATGACAACGCTCACAATTTATTGTTGAATGACGGGGCATCAAAACCAGAAATGTACAGAGTCTTCACAAACAGATATAGATCTGGCCTCGCTCCAGATCAGGGCCGAGAGAGAAAGCGTACGTGTTGACATCAGCCAAGAACAGAGCCGGGCTCAACTGCGATGTTGAGAGGAAAAAGGGAAGTGGCTTTACTTACATTGCATGTACCACGCTCGCCATATAGCATTGTTGAGTCGGATTTTGTCTCTCCACAGAAGTTTCAATCCTTTAAAATTCTTCCACTTAGGCGAAACTAACTTCCCACTGAAAGCAAAAGAATGTAATCATTAGCACACGACTCTTCCAAACCGCACGCCTTGCTCTAGACTAATTTGTTAGTCATGGGGAAGTGATCCAATTGTGCTGAGAATATAATAGTAAATAATCCACGACACAACAAGAGGGTTCAATAAAGCAGCATTAAATTGGTCCAGATTTTCACCAGTCATACATGCACAGCACACAGTTCAGTGTGTCTTGTAAATGACAAGACCACAGGTGCAATATCAAAGGCATTCAGTATTATAAAAGCTTATCAGGGTGAAAGGAGAAAAGACAAGTAGGGTCCAACACCCAACCCGTACCCTGTCTGTGTGCATCCCAGCTGGCCTGACACACAGATTCCTGTGTAATAGCAATTACCCCAGAGTTACACACATGAGCCGGTGGGATTCAAGCTCTCAGTCACTGCAAGGAACCAGCGGGAAGGGCAAATTCCACAAAATCCTTCTCTGGGAGGGTGAGAATAAGGTTGGATCACTTCCAGCCTTTAATTAACAAAACCAGTCTCGTGGATGTGTTTAGTGGACAGATTAAAACAAGACTTGCATTGACTTGGACGTTTGAGCTCTCATATAAAAGCTTGGAACGTCTGCTAGTCTCCCCTCTTTTAAAAGTCTCAGCATGGCAGTTTATGTTTTCTTTAAAAAAACAAGAAACAATTCGCTGACATTTAGGTGAACCCTCACTGTATTTGAAGCAGAATTTTCCACATTCCTCGCCAACACACATACATACACAGTCTCAAAAGAGTCCTTCGAACCTCTGAGGTTAATTCAATAAAGAACACCCTGCCCAGCAAAACGTCCCGCTTGTCCTAGCAATCCTATAATGCGCCTTGGCATGTCCTCCTGACGTGAAAGGCGTTATACAAGTGTGATTTTGTTGTCGTTGTTGTTACAATACATTCATTTTCCCCTAAAATGGCTGGGCATTTGCTACCTGCTCATCAGCCACGTGCTTTGCCAATAAACCGAGTGCAATCCCGAAACTGTACATTATTTTTAGAAAACTTGCATTTTTATAGTAACTTGTCAAAACCCCTCAAGAACGCTTCACAGGCAGAGTTGCAGCGACAGTCGTGTTCTCCCAAGCCGCTGCAGATTGCTGTCCACCTGTGAAGTTTAAGGTAAACGATGCTGCTCCTATTAGTTGGCACAATCATCGAAGATCAGGAAAAGGCACGCCCACCAGCGGTTAAGAAGAGGCACACCCAAACACAGTGTTTGGAACTCAAACGCCAAATGCTGTGCCTGGGCTGGAAAAGTGGACAGGTCTTCCAGCAGCTGTTTTCACACATCAAAACAGTTCAGCTGGGGAATGAGGACTAGAGAAAGTCTCAGGTTAATGCTCCCAATATTCTCCAACCCCCAAATTCACCGCAATTGACAAAGCTGTCAATTGGCTTGCAAGAAAATCTTGAAACAAATACAAATGTCAAGCCGTTTGCATTCACTGCCTGGATATGACTTAGTGAGTCAAGGTCAGAGCGACCCATTCCCATTGCCATCAACATCCCTGTTGAGCCAAACAATTCAGGAATTGCGAGTCTTATTCACTGTCCTATTGACTAGACAGTTCAAAATGCCAGGCAGGTCCACAATGCAAGAGTCTAATTGGGAACTCACTTACAAACAGAGAACAGATGCAACCATACTGGAATTTACTATTTAAAATCAAGCAAAAAAAAGCACAAGAGAAGAATAACAAACGGGTATTTATAGTGCTTTTCCTACAGGGATGGTGTGGAAATCTGAGCAGGCCAGGAAGTGTGGAAGTGGGGAGGAAGGGACTGAAGATCTGGTTGAAGTAGTAGGTTCTTAAAAGGCTTTGGAAAGCAGGAAGAGAATGAGCGAGCGTGTGCTCGTGGTGTATGTGCATCCAGCTGTTGACAATGGGGGTTGAGGGCCAGAGGGAAGTGACATGGAGAGAGTGGGAGGGAGAGCGGGGCTGGAGGAGACTACAGAGGTAGAGAGGGATGTAAGGGCCGGGTTCCGGAGGGATTTGAAGTAGAAACCAGAAAAGTTTTTTCAAAATTGGTTTGACCCACATTGTGCCGTTACCACCACCAAGCATGCTGAACAAACTATTAACTCTGCACGTGAAAGAACGTTTGGGACATAAATAAGTCATTGAATACTCCAAATTTACCTGCAACCGGATCCCCTCCAGCACTGCTGTGCTATCAGAGTACTTGATCTCATTACTAGTTGCCACCCTGTTTCCAGTCAAGCGATGGATGTGATCCTCTATTGTGCAGTTTAAGAAGAGCATAAGAATTTGCTGGACGAAAGAAGACCAAGGTGCATCCAGATCATCTTGCACTATTCTGGCAGTCACTTGACATGACGTTTCCCAAACTATATATTATAGGAGGCGACAGCTTGGTTGCGGAACGGTGCAATGCAATCTCCCGATTCAGACAATAGAGCAACACCCAGAGTGCTTTGAGATTAAGGCAAACTTCCTTCTATACATATTGGTTTTACATATGGTGGTCAGTAAAAAAAAGCAAAGGCTGCCATCAGTTCTGCCCCACCACTCCCTCTCCACCCAACCGCAAAAAAACAAATCCAGTGCTGAGTTTGAACAGCCTGTCATTGCTACTTGTAGAAACCATGGACTCAGCTTCAGCTGTTAGCACTGCCACCGGTCGGTCATTAACACCAGGAAATTCTAAACTACAAAGCTAGGCTCAAATTAGACGCTACTGGAAACCACACCATGTGAACAGCTACTGGGGAAAACGAGATAAATTTTTTAAAAATGGCAAAGAGAGATGGGAATCAAGACACTAACCCGGACGCAATAGAAGGCAACACTATGATTCTTGAGACAGATTTTTCTGTTTTTCCACCACTCTAAAAGGCAGCGCGGTTTCAAAAAGAATGTAATTTGAAACGACTGGAGTGCTGCCAGGGAGCTAAGGACTTTCCCTGTGTATACATTTTACACACACACTCTCTCTCTCTTCCCTCAAAGGTGCCAACTCAGGGTTCTGGTCCAATGGATGGTTGAAGTAAACAGATGAGAATGTGACTACTGACTTGTGGCTGGATCAGCCTTGTTATTTTTTTCTGCTTTAACCAGTGCGAATGGCCAAAATGACTAGCAATGAACGCAACGCTAGCTGTCCCAGGGCTCTTTGAAGTTTCAACTCACCCCAAGTTGGTGAGGAAGAGTGCTCTCATTGGGCATGAGGCCATTACAACAACAACAAGATTACATTTGTATAGCGCCTTTCACGTCGGGTGGACGTCCCAAGGTGCTGGTCAGAGTGCAGCATTTCAGACCCGAGCTGGGGTCGGGGGGGGGAGAAGGGAGTGGAGGGGAAGGGGAGTGGCTGATAGCATTACCTCGCAATTCTGACACATTAATCTTTCTCTTGCAGGTTTCACTCTCAGCTGTATCCTCGGGTGGAGGGGCTGATCTCCCTGACACACTATTGAACAAACATGCCGTGAACATGATGCTGAATTCGTCACATCGGCTCTCTCATTCCAGCCCTCAAGCTGAACTCAACAGCCAATGGGAATTTTATTTCTGACTCCATTCCCTGATTTTCCAAGTCAGGATTTCTAAATGGAAAGCTAGTGGAGTGGCAAGATCCAGAGTTAGGCCAGAGTGAGGTTAATGGTTAATAGAATTGGCCGTGGGCTAGAAAGAGCAAAAGAGGAGGACCTGGTCAAGGACTATTCACTCATAATAATTATATATTAAAAAAAGGCTATCGTTCATTGACCACACTCAAATCACAGCCGCTTCAAACCTACTCTTTCCTTTGGCCAGGGACATTTTGCCACTCAAAAAAAAAAGCAGCTTTCAGAGCTCCTGAAAATAGGGAACTAAAATGGGGAAAGAACTTCTCTTGGCCAACCTCCATGGTTGGTGTGTGCATCAGAGCCAAAAAGTCATTCCAGAGCATTAAAAGTCAGTCACATCTGCTGCAATCACTAAAACTCTGATCTCTGCTTTGGATCTGCGATCCGGCCAGGAGCCAAGATAGTCCACAGCAACGGAAACCACCCTCAGCTTTTCCCCCGAATGGAGCGTTAAATCACCAGCTATATATAGAACAGCTGAAGTATAGTTATAAGTTTTACAGCATCCTTGTGTGACAGCAATTTTATACAGTATACTTTAAAGAGAATGACTTGAAGTTGCGATTAAAATAACCTCTCCGCTAGGAGACGTCTTGTGATGAATACGATAACTATTTACGATACTAAACAAGGTATTTGAATTATGGAAAACTCCCTTTTCCTCTGCCCTTCTACATTCACAAACAATGGTCTTTTTTGACAGCAAAACACAGTCGTAGCATTGTAGCTCGACGATTCCTGCCGTATTTGTACAAGATGGGCTATACCAGCGATCCAAAACCAGTTGGGTAAAACCAAATAAAAGTGAACGTTTGAGACTTTCAATGGCTTGCGATACTGAATTCATAAACAGGTCAATCTCATAAACCAAAGTGATACAGTAATAATATTCCTTGCATTTGATATAGCGCTTTATCACATCTTCAAGATGTCTCAAAGCACTTCACAGGATATACTGCCAAGTGAATTGATAGTATATTTTGTGGGCGAAACGCAGCAACCAATTATCCACAGCAGTATCCCACAAACAGTCATGGATTGAGTGACCAATTTTTTTAAAAAAGGAATTATTATCCATGGAAAAGCTATCTGCCAATCGACTAACAATCGGGTTCCTACTTATTGCTAGATAAACAGAGGCATGTGGAGTAAGGAAACTTGCCCAACATTTTGCCCTCCTTGGAATCAAACCCAGGTCTCTCGCTTCCGAGACAAATGCTCTAACAACTGAGCTACAGGACAATCCTTGTATATACACGTGATGCTTAAGACATTAAAGATGGATTGCTTTTCACTAGAAATGGCAAGAGCAATCGAATTCCCCAGCACGTTGTTAACTGTACGTCTGGTAAAATCAATCTGTGGACTATTTTTGCTCTAACTCCTTTGCATGTTCAGGTCAGCTAAAGCTCTGAGCCGCAGGCACCAATTCAACTAGCAATGAAGGTTACATGCTGGCTTTGACAAAAGGGCAAGTTAGAATCATACAGCTTCTCTTTGTGCAGCCTGATTAGTTTTACAAAGCAACGTCACATTATTCAAAAATCCCCAGCAATTCCCCATATCATGCAACTAATAACTGGACAGCAACAAGCCCTGTAAATAAAAATCAAAAGATTGCATCTGAACACAATTGTCAACATTTTCCCTCCTGCAATTCTCTACCAGAGTTTCTGATCTTGGCCAAGTGGCTGGATGATGAACCCAGTTAATTCAGGACGACAGCCTGCCTACTTCATATAGTACAGCAGTGAATGGCACCCTCTCAACTCGGCTTGCATTGTGCATTTGAGTTACCAAACTATTGCTATTAACATTACTAATTTAGTCACTCAATTCCTGGCCGTTTGTGGGACACCGCTGTGTGCAATTGGCTGCCGCGGTTTGCCCTCAACACATAGCCAATTCACTTTACAGTATATCCAGTGATACGTCTCAACTATGTGATAAGGCGCTATATCAAATGAAAGGATTATTATTATTATAAGCGAGAAGCGGTATAAATTAATACACTTTCAGTAACAATGTTTTTGAAGAGCTACCAGAACTGAGCTCCCAGAAATACTGCAATGTTGCAGGTAGTTTCTTCTGAAAATTTCCAGTCGCTCCCTGACAGAACAGCCCAGGACTAGAGTGAAAAATATTTTGGCATTGGAGGACCAAATGTTGTGCAATAACAGTCATTTCACAATGTTTAAAGTTTAAAAGAAAAATGTTAATACATCGCAGCACTGTTTTACAAAAGCTGTCAAACACTCCAAATTCTGCTAAAGTTTTGAAATGAGCTGCAAGTAACTCATTCACACCCTGGCAAAGATAAATTGATAGTAACGTGGGTCAGGATTCAAGAGGACAATTAGGATTATCTCCAACTAATCTTTTAACAGCAACATCAAGTTAGTTACCAAGACACATAGTCCTCTGACCACCATTTATTAACGTTTTGAGGCGTCTCAGCGATGTGATAAAGAGCTAAATCAAATGCAAGGATTATTATTAAAACATCCTAAGAGCTTTCGGGTAATGTGGCAAACATTTGCGACTTCAGACTACCTCAGTATCAGAAATTAGGCATCATAACAACATGAAACGTATTGTCTCGTGTACTGATATAGCAACAGTTTTATTACAACAGTTTCCAGGAATAAACATTTGAGTTCCACTGGCCACAAAATGACTGAGAGAGAAGACTCTTCAGATCTCTCACTGTCTCCGTGTCCAGCAACAAAGCGATCATCACACCCACCAACATTCTGGACATGTGCAATATCTTTTTCCCATACACCCATCTACCCACTCACAACCGAACTGCCAGTGAAATACAGTCTCAGCTACCCATATAATGGTAGTGGAATTGGGAAAGGGGCCAAGAACAAAGTGCCCAAGCTTCAAAATCTACCTATTGCGATAGCAGCTCTCAGTTGAAACATCGGCTTTCCACCAATGCCCTGCACAAGTCTGTACAGCATTGCTTCCAGTTTTGCACCACATCCGAGCCCATCAACCACAATGCACAAACCTAAACCAAACCAAGACTCAGATTAAAAATCCGAACTTTAATCTGTGTAGTTTCAAAGCATTCCAGATCCTCTGTTCTTGTGATTTTGTGTCGCGTTTGGCGTTGCAACACAGTGGAACATGAGCACTGATCCATATCAGATCACCCTTCACAAGGGGGTGAATGACCTTTCACTTGCTGACATTTACGACGTCATGTATGTCACTGGAATCGGTAGGTATCTGCCTACATCTCTTTGATGACACTTCATCCAATACCTTCAACTAATTTTCAATATAAACCTGTAGATCTAAAACCTCCACTACCCCAGTAAAGCCAGCAGCGACTCAATAGTCAGCAACGTAAAGAAGTGGACTGCCAAATAACTGACTGCATCATTCAATTTCTCACAAGTCTCCAGCTAATTGTCCATCCCTCACCAGCTGCCCGCCTGCACGCAAACCAACAGCCTATTGACCTGAGAATCACTGAGAGTTGAGCAAAAGTCAGGCACACCCATCCTTTTTGTTCCGAGATGGTGAGAAAAGGATCAGATCAGCACATTCAGCGCCATCTGTAGCCTGAAAGATCTACGGAATGAGACCCAAGCTCCATTCACATCTTTCAAGGAACCAAAATATAGAGAGCAGCCCTCCCTCCCTATCTCAACCCTGAAATGGCTCAATCCCCTTCCTGTCATCACGTCACCCACCAGTGTGTCCCACTCCTACACTGCCAGGCTGTGGCGTCCTGACCAGATGCTCTGGAAGAAAATCTTCAGTATGTTCATCCATTGACATTCTTTATGAACACAGCACAGCAAATGACAAACAATGGACCATTGTGAGACTCAGACACACACAACATCACCCTGCTGTCTCTCTGGATCCTGTACCGTATGTCCCATAGCTATGATTACGATACCAACAGGCAGTGGTCAATACGATCTTATGCAGGAGGACCAAAAAGCCGTGACACCATTACAATGTCTAATAAATCTTAAACAAATGATTTTTTTTTAGAAAATAGGTTAGTTATCACAATATTTTGTTCACTCTACACATATGATGACACTTCTTAAGCTCTCAGAGCGAATGGGATAAGCATGTGGAAGAGCAAAGAGGCACAGAAATGAGATCAGAGTAGATGGCTTCAGTGAACCAGCTCAATGGGTCAAATAGCCTAGCCTCCTCCTGTATGGTTATTTTTATGTTTAAGATCCACCCCCTCTCAGGAACAAACAAGATTACTCGCTTTATCAACATCTCCATTACTCATGGGCTCCAAAGGAAAATACACAATATGTCCATATGATGTGTGAGTTACACAACAACAGCTGACGTTGCAGCCAAGTAACAAGAAATTATTTAAAGTGGCTACAACGATATGATCAGTTCAGAGAACTTCCCCATTGTTTGATGCCCATCATTACCACAAGCAACGGCAAGACACAGGGTCTGTTACAAAAACACTTTGAGATGCAAGAGTGGCAAAAACAATATTAAAAACAGCCACGTGGAACTGGAAAGCTTGATATTCCACAGTTTTCCATTTCTACTGCCTACCATCTGACTTGTGGGAGAAAATAGAGGCTGGATCAACTCAAAAGAGGAAAACAAACATTGGTTTATCACTTGAACTACTGATGGGCAACATTCAGTTGCACTGATAATGGCAGCAGCTTTGACAATGACTTGCGATGGGCTATCAGTCTTCGCAGAAACAACAGCTGCGATTGAGGGCTGAGGTAGCATTTATAGCAGATCGCAAACATCCAGCTCATCTGCGTCATCTGGTCAAGCGCAAACAGACGTCAATGGGTACATGGTGGTGCTGAGCTCATCCCACACACTCAGGTTCTGAATCTCAGTCATGATCTGGGTTAAACCTTCAGCCCAACCAGACGCCAAAGTGATCAGCTGAAAAACTTTTGTAGCCCAACTTCGCCCTAATTTGACCAAATCGAGTTTGCCTTTCATAAGAATAAATAAATCAAAGTATCCCAGAGCAATTGCACCAGATTAGCAGGACTCGAGGCTGAATGGCTCCCAATCATTTCAAAAAATCACATTTAACACAGCAAATTTATAAAAAGCTCTACTTCAGCTATCACAAGGCTCCCGTTGGATTGTAAATAAAATTATCTAACCAATTAATTTGTAATTTATGTTCAGAAAAGAGTCTCTGGCAAAAAAAAATCAACTTCAACACACCCAGGTCTAGAGGCTCACAGGACAACGTACGATATGAAAGACCAGTTTACTAAAGGGATCTATCCATCTAGTCATTGTGGCTATCTATCATTGTGGCTATCTATCCATCAAGTTTGCAACTACAACACAGCCAAGGCCATGTTTAGCTGAGGGGCTTGTCTTTGTCTGGTGAGACACTTTGTAACACCAGTTATTGTGACAAGTCATGCAATGGTTCTTTGTACTTTCAAAATTCTAACATTTAGGGGAAACTCTTCATTAATGGGCCAAAGCGCCTTTCTTCACCGGAATCAACACAGAGCAAGCTTCAATAAACAGCGCTACAAAAATGTGCAACAACTTTGTATATCTGAAAGTATCTGGTAAGATGTGAGATTTCAGAATTAAAGAGTTTATAAACTTTACTGAATACATAGGTATGTTTATTCGAGCTCTGCAGCTCGTGTACTCTCACGCACCAGGCTCCGCGACCTCATGAGTCCCACCCTCACCCGACTCCACTGGCTCCCCATCCCCCAGAGGATCGAGTTCAAGATCCTCGTCCTCACCTTTAAGGCCATCCATGGCCTTGCCCCCTCCTACCTCCCACCTCTCTCCCTCCCTCACCCCTACACAACCCCTCCCCCATGCTCAGGCCCTGACAGCTGACTGTTCAGCGCTTTGGGAAGTCCTCCCGATGTGAAAGTCACTCTATAATATAATTGTGTTGTTATTGTTGATGTTGACAGAATCCCCCCACTGATCCAAACTATGTCAATTTGTTTGATAACAGCCTATTGCTGCTACCTTGGACTTCAATTGTGTAGCAATCTAAAATAAGCAAAACATAAATTACCAAAGTGTCACCAGGAAACTAAATGAAGCCACCCTGAAGAAATGTTGTACATTACAGCTGGTTTTGGTCAGTGGGAGTGTTATAAACACATTTTTTAAGAAGCCAAACTTCAGTTCTTGCAGTGGGAGTAATTTGCACAAGCACAAAGGAGACTAAACAACTTCAGCCTACGAAGGAACAGATTTGGTTATTTATACATCTGAGCCAGCCATGAGGAGGCAGACAAGTCCGCAGGCATCCAATACATTGTTGATGTTGAGCAGATGGTCTGTAATATTACTGAGATCAGGAGGTATAATCATGTCCTCAGCCCGGGGAGCCCAAACTCCCAAAAGGTAAGATATCCCAAGCTGGTCAAGCTGTATGTTTATTAAAAATTTTGTAACGGTCGTCTGAATTAACTTCAATTAGTGTATTAAGAATAACTGGAATGTGTACAGGTGAGTGGAGAGGTTTTATTTTTGCTCAAGATTATTCTATTAGCTGATGATTCAAGCAATTACTATACACTTAAAGCCATCTCATAATCCCTGCAAGTATACAAGTATATTATCTGTGAATTATCACAAATGAAGATAGTATACCCATGCAGTCTTAAAGTTCATAGCAATTGCACACCTATCTATTATTCAGTTTGCCCTAATAAGTTAATTGAACACAGCATTCCAATACAGACCACTGGTGAGGATTAACCACCACAAAACACTCAGAACATTTGCAGCTATTTGCTTTCAATATGTTTCACATAAACCACTCGTACCGTTTCCTTTTCAAGGGAAAACTTTTAAACTGGAGCCCAGGCAAACTGGAGCTTTTTTCCCCACCCAGCAATCACCTTGGCACAGGGTGGAGCCAAAGCATTCTGTTTGCCCTTAAGAGCGAAGGACACACCTTGTTTATCACTACATTCCTAAAACAAGCTAAAAAAACAATTATTTTAACATGAAGCAATTAAGTCTTGATTGCCAATGTACGGAGTGCAGTGGTCACAAACTGCAGCACTCATCACTGTTGATAGTTGCAGTCTCGCTTCAACCATATGAGAAAAACTGTCTAAATAGAGTTAGCTTATTTGTTCTAAAGCGAAGAACAAACCGGGTAAAATGAGGCACAAGGTGGAAAGGAGCAAAGATATTCAAACAAAAACCAAACAGTAAAAGGGAAACAAAACAAAATTTTAATGCAGACGAGAGGAAAAAACAAGGGTTTGTAAGTACAGTCCTTCACACTGGGTTGTGATGCCCACCTTGTAATCAAGCTTCACCACAATCTTCATTTAAACACTATTCCACCAATCTTAACTGTAAGCGTGCAGGCAGTTTTAAATAGTAATGGCGTTTTAAAAAAACAATGTCTTTCAAATGAAACAGTGCATCTGCCAGGCTGTGGTGTTTGAAACTTGCAGCTCACTCGTCATCAAAAAGAAAATGAAACCGTCAAAGTGCATTGTAGCATTTGGCTCTCAACACTTCCCGTTCGAGCCATTTTTTTGTTTCAAAAGAGAATTTGCGACAAGTCCTACACTGAATGAAAGTCAGTTTATTGTCAGTCAAGGGCTAACTGGCTCAACCATTCAGCAAGTCTTTCAAAGCAAATAGTTGTTTTGGGGCCATGAATGTATGTTTCAGCATGCCTACCAACATTTTGCAAGTTTTGCTAGTCCGAGTTTAGCAAAAACTGATTCAAAACTACTTGTGCTTTCTTTTTGAATGTTTAATTCTTCTTTTTCTAGGGTTTACTCAGAATAAACAAAAAATATGTACTCCATCCAACCACCATTCATCCCCACTGATCCAATATTGCCCTTCAGATTAAGTCTTATGTCTAAATGCTGAAAGTAAATTTAAATTGGCTTTGTACAATAGTATTAATGTCTCTGCAACTTTGATCCATCCAACTGAAATGGAATGACGGGTGGGGAAAACTATCCCAGAGAAATAAGGTATCAGCAGCAATTTTGAATATTACATGGAGACCGGAATCAGGTCAACCACATGTTATAGATGAACCACACGTATGCCTGAGGCTAAGACACCCCTCTCTCTCTCGCTCTTTCTCTGGGCAGAATTACTGATCTCCTTCTCGCTGGGGCTACACAAGGGAAACGAGAATCTGGATTCCAGTGAAACAGTGACCACCCCCCACCACCCAGCACTCACTCTGCAGGTTCATCAAAACCATAATAATTTGGTCACTTCAACCCACGACTGTTTGTGAGACGCTGCTGTGTGCAATTGGCTGCCGCATTTCGCCCACAAAATACAGTCAATTCACTTTACAGTTTATCCTATGAAGAGCTTTGAGGCGTCTTGCTATATCAAATGTAAGGATTATTATTATTATATAACAGTAGATAATTGCCAATGCACTGTACTACTGAAACAACTTTTCTAGAATATATACCTCCAGTACAAACGTAACCTGATTCGCACCAAAACGAACAGATATTGAAAACACCATCAAACTACAATACAGTATTGTAACGATCAGGCCAGAGTCACACTAATCTGGAAGACTATCTGATAAAAAATAAACTACTGTATATTAACAGGATATCCACAAAGACACCTGTACTTCCCAAAAATGTGTGGATATGTTTTACTAAAATGTAGCTCTAGCAGACCACGAGGAAACATCCAGGAAGTTGAACAATATCTGTAAAACATTGTTCCTTCCCCAAGTAATATTTGTAAAAGATAATAATAAACAGCGTGGGTCAGTTTCAGAACCATATTGTGTGCTTTCCAAGCCTCTAGCCTCGTTTTGCCCTAGATTCTTGACAAGCAGGCTCAGAAATCAGAGAACAACACACAAAGCAGGCATTCTGACATCTCTAGAGTCAACCAACTAAATCGCATCTTCCATGTGATTCCATAGGTCTTATTTCTACAGCCAATTGGTTATATCATCTTACAGCTATAGAATGATGTTGGAAATTCTCTTCCTCTTCCCCCCCCACAAAATCACAGGGCCAATCGCTCACATCTTTAAAGACCTTTTTTTTAAAAAAAAACAGCCACGAAGACAACCTCATCCCTTTCGATTTGCAAACTATCAAACAAAGGGTTTGGGAGCTCCACTCCAGCCTGTGGCGATCGGACAAAAATGCAACTCCATCAAATTCAGCAAGCAGCAAAAACACACAAACCTATCCTTTATTTTTAAAAATTAAGTACACTGAATTAAGTAATTGAGCGTGAAACTTGGTGGAAATAAGGGCAGGTCTTTGTACTTGGCTAATTCTCCCCTCCCCACCCCCCACACCTCCCCCTCCTCTCAAAAGGAAAAAAAAAACAGCTTTAATGCTGACAATTGCTAATGCTTCCAAGACTCGATGGAAAACACTGCAGCTCAGTCCAGTAGGTTTACGTGTACATCAAGTTCAAAGCACTTTATCTCGCCAAGATCTACCAGTCACACAGATCACCAGACGTGGGTTCTCTTCCCATAACACACAGACAAACACATATAGCGGATATAGAAAATAAAATCAGCCTTAAACCATTAAAAGTGCGTGTGGGTGTCAAACTATCGCAGGGTCGGATGCGTTTGCTTTTAAATAAAATGCTGCAATGACTGGTTGCTGGGCTGCGCTGTGCCCAGAGGAGAGGAGGAGGAGGAGGAGGAGGAGAGAAAAAAACATTTGTGAGCAAACAAACTAAAACCGTGCAGAGATTGGGGGTGGGAGGGGGGGGGGGGGGTGAGGGTTATTGTTTATTGCAACTGGATCAGGGGCCCCACAAGGAAGCACTGCCTCTCTCTCTCTCTCTAAAATAAAATATAATGATGGTGGGTGTGGGGGAGAGAGAGAGAGGGAGACTTTTAATGTAAAACGAGAATTAATTGAAAGGGGAAATAGGAGGCACTGAAGGACCACATCTAAAGGACGTCTCCTGAACGTGTGGCTCCCCTTTTGTCGTCTCTGCACTGCCTTCTCCAACTGCATTTTTTTTTGGGTGGGGGTGTGGTGGGGGGGGTCTAATTTTGTCCCTGTCCCGTTCTTTTTCTCGCTCCCAAATCCCCCCCTTTTCCCACACGTCGTGGTTTAAATGGGACCGCAATTCCAACTGACTGTTGGGGAAATCTAAACAATAAAGTGGAAACGCAGCTTTAATAATAACTATTCTTATGAGAAGAAGATGAGACGTGATGATGGTGGGGGTGGGGGGGAGGGGGGAGAGAGCCCACGTTTGGTGGTCTACGTGCTTGATAGAACTCAGCCGGAATGAAGTAATTATAATAATAATTATAATAATAATCATAACAATAACAACAACAGTTGGATTATTTTGTTTAATAAAAGTGGGATGTGTGTGTGTGTGTGTGGGGGGGGGGGGGAGGTGGGGGGGGGGGAGAGAGAAAGAGAAGGATATAAAATGAGTCGAATGCCTTTCGAACACATCCCTTAAGTGACCCCCGACGAGTTTTGATTTTTTTTAAAAAAATAAATATTACATAAACGTATATATATATTATTTTTTTTTAAAAATCCCCCAAAAGCGGAGAGAGGAGACGAAACGAGTCGGGAGTGGCCTTCCTAAAAACTTCCTCGCCCACCCCACCCCGAACCCACCCCACCCCAACTGACCACCGACCCTCACACGTACGCGTCTTCCCCCCCCCCCCCCCCCCAGGGGGGACGGGGGGGGGAACGGGGGACGGACATAAATCGAGCCCGAGGCCTCGGCAGTTCCCCCGGAGGGGCCTTCGCCTCCTCACCTGTACGCCAGAGTCATGCACTCGAAGAGTTTGGTGAGGGAGGCGTCGATGGAGAGGTGCGAGGTGCTGAGCGGCCCGAAGCAGTAGGTCTGGCACGTCTGCCGGTTGACCGTGTCGAAGTCGTAGCCCTTCTTGGGCGGGTGCTCGCTGTGAGGCGACGACACCATGAAGTGGCCGCTGTGGATGATCTGCGCCTCGCCCGCCTTCCTCACGCTCGCCTCGGCCTCCTCCGCCTCCTCGTCCGCGTCCGAGTCGTCCTCCGGCTCCTGCTTGATGTCGCCCGGCGGCCCGGCCGAGCGCAGCAGGAACACGTCCTTGGCCATGATGGCGGCGGCGGCGGCCGTTACTTCAGCTCAGTTCAAACCGCGAAGCGGGAGAGCGAGGGAAGCGGCGGCTGCTCGGGCCGCAGCCATTACCACCGCTGCCGACATGGGAGAGCCGGCGCCACCGCCGAGACCGCCCCCCCCCCCCGCCCCTTTTATTTGCTTTTCTCTCCGCCGACTCGTCCCCCCCGCCGTCCAATCGCCAGCGTCCTCCGCCCAGCGTTCTTAAAGGGGCTCGCCCCCGCCACCGCCCCTTTTATTGCCTTTATCTCCCCGCCGACACAACGCCCAGCTTTCTTAAAGGGATCCGCCCCCCTCAAACTAATGCTGGAAAAAAAACATCCAGCAGCGAAAGTGAAGGAGAGGGAGAGGGAGAGAAAGGAGGGACAAGAGAGAAAAAGGATATAAAGAGAGAAAGCAGGGGGGTGTGGGGAGAAGAAACAAGAGGGAGGGAAATAAGGAGATTTCTAAATTGAAAGGGAAAAAAAATGTGCAGGAGTTTTGGTTTATTAACGCATTCATTCACCGAAATTCTATCTTTAACCCAACAAGGACTAAAATTAAGGGGCAGTTGATTTGGAATTTAACTTTTTTTTTGGTGGGTGGGTGGGTGGGTGGTGTGGGGGTGAGAAGAGAGCGAAGAGGGATCTGGTTACCACCGATTACACACTAAATTTTCTGAATTAAAAGTTGTTTTCGAGCTATTTGGTTTTAATCCAATGAGATTTCGTGGATTATTGATCACTGGGTTTGTTCCGTTTAAACTCCGTGGTAATGGAAAGTAATACGCTTCCTTATTATTCTGAAAAAGATTAGAGATACTAAAATGCACTTTGCTGCAATTGTTCGCTGGGCAGAGATTCCATATCTCTGGATATTGCACCGTCAAACACGTACCAGTCACCGCGCTCTCTATTTTAAGAGACTGGGGTCATCGGTAATGTTTACTGAAACCACAGAACCAGTTTAAACCGTAATTAGCTGGTTGATGGTTACGTTTGTATATAAATTGATACGACTGCATTTTCATTTAAAAAGCGTATAGTTTCGAACAATTTAAGAAAAGGCTGATACACCACGGCCAAATGCATTCAATGAGTTAAGTCGGATGATAGTAATTTTGTTTATGATAACGCTAATACATTAAAAAAGTATAGCCAGCTAGTTATTGAGATAAGAGAACAGGGATATTGATGATCACAATCTGCCTTACAAAGTCCGATTTAGCATGCTATTCAAAATGTTCCAGTGAACTGGTCCAGACCATCTAAGTCAGCCAATGTCAAAGCAGAAATGGATAATTTGCTTGCCAGTCAAATAAGGGCATCCTTATGCACGCTAGCGGGAGTGTGACTAGTCGCAGAGTTCGTTCTAAGACCCAGCATGGGCATGATGGTTCAAATGGCCTCTTTCTGTGCTGTACGATTCCATGTTTCTATCTAAAGACAGCGGAAAGAAGCATTGAAAAGTGAGCGTATGGCAGGTGAGGGGGAGCCCCCGTCACATTAAAACTAGATAATGCAAAAGTAATTCTTCCTTTTACTTCACTTTAACAACTTTGTTTAACAGCAGTGCTTTTAATTCACTTTAAAATGAGCCCTAAAACGGCCATGACATGTAAGGTTATTAAGACATACCAATCAACTTGCTTGACAAAGCACAATCTACGTAAGTACCTCGTCTCAAATCTTACCTTTTCTGCATCGTTCATCACATTTATGTTTAAACTGTTCTTCTCTCCTTCCCACCGCCCATGAAGTGAAAAGCCCACATCATGGCCGTTTGTGGGACATTGCTGTGTGCAAGTTGGCTATCAAGTGTGCAAGAATGATAACTTGGGGAAAGTGTCAGACATCAACCGACACCCACAAGCCTAGATCTGCCCACAAGTCAGACTGAGGGACAAAGATGGAGGGAAAAAAATCCGAACAGCAATAAAAAGTACCACGCCATCGCTGTACAATTTTTTATTCATGAAAACAGAGTCATTGTACATGGTACAAACCATACGTAAGAGAATAAATAAGAAAAATAAATCATACTGCTGTACAACACTGCATTTTAGTTGGAAATGTTTTTTTNCCATGATAGCTTGGGTCTCTACAAATCATAACAGGCCTTTAAAAAGATGGGCAGTCCTGATTAACTACATTGCCTCTGGTTGACAGCTGGACAGTATTCGTGACATTTTCTGTCTGTACAGTTCGGTGTAAAAGTAGCATGGAATTAAAGAACTAAGAACGACAGTCACAAGACAGTGACCTGTCCTGTGGGTTGCTAGCAAATACAAGCGCCTGCACTTACGACTACAACATTTTGGAATGTGGTATTTTTAATTTCTTGCAACACCAAAAAAAATTCCATAAGCAAAATTTGAAACTCACAACTATTGCTGAAATACAGACTTAAAACACTTATTCAGGTTTTATACTGCACACCAGCAATATACTGTACAGTATATGGAAATGCGTTTAAATCGCTCTCACGGTGGGGGCGGGAGGGAACATAAGAGGAACAAAAACTGTAACAGAAGCTCCAACATTACAAATATATTTTAGAGGAAAACAAGAAGCAGTCAGTCTTTTTTCCTTTTTTTGACAACTGCATTAAATGGATCCAAAAAAAATCTACGTTGTAGCGGAGTGGAAACACCTTCCACTAGAAGCTTTAACATACCACTGTACAAATGTCCAATGCAGATACCGGCAATAAACAAATTACACTAACAAAGGGTTGTACAGAAGCTAGCTTCATCAGCAAAAAACAAATTCAGTTCTGGAGGCTAGACTAGAACCAACTTTTCGCTTTAAAAAATTAACACCACATCTATAAAATGCATCAGTGTTGCTAAGCATTTAAAAAGTTTACATCATCGAGATCCCTTTCAGGACACAAGGTATTGAATTGTACCCTTCTCACTGTAGCTGTCCTGAAACTGACAAATACCCTACCAAAATTACTCACATTAATTTCTCGTTTGGGTTATCCTTCACCTCATCACACACTTATTCAATGCACCATTAAAATATAATTTATTTTGGTTAATGTATTCAAAGTGTACAAAACCAATACAAGAAGGTAGAGCTGAGCAGTAGCAATTACCGCGGAACCGAGCCGGAAAGAAAACAAGTAACAAACGTTGCCAGTCCCCAGTAGTTTGTAAAGTATCACAGTAAATTAGAACTAAACCATCATCCCATGGAATAGCTGAAGTCAATCGAAGGTAAAATAGGATAAATTATTTCTGGCAACAACAAAAAAAAACACTAGAAGGGTTTGATTAAATGGAACCTTTCCACAAGTCGTGTTCCTATCTGCAATGTTACCATCTAAGAAAAACACAAACTAAATACAAACCGACTCAGACACCTACGTTAGTTCTTATACAGCAATTTTTTTCAAATAGTACATCCTTCGAGAATTAATTAAGAAGCACCCTGTATCTCCTAACTACTGCTATTGAAACCTGTTTTTTCTGTTAAGGGAATCTGCAGAACAGTTGACTTGATTCTGTGATCGCACTACTTGCAATCTGTTCCCATTTCTAGTCAGCCAAATTTAATTTAAACACAGAGGCTTGATGCACACAGGAAACACAGCTTGGGTTAGTAAGACAAACATTCCCCACATCCCTCTGACGCACAGCATCCAACCTTATGCAATTAAAAAAGTGCCAAGTGACCAAAGTAACGGCACAGAAATGCTACATGTGAAAAATACAAATTGGGAGTTGTTAATTAGAACATTGATTTCACATCATGGCATCTCCAAATCGTTGGACATTTTCCAGTACTATTTACTCCTAAATTCTGTATAATGCAGGCACGTGACTGTAAATGGGTTACATGGCCTGAGACACTTGCAATCCCCTTGAGACATCTCAATCTAGTGTTGCACAAAGCATTTCCTACACTACCCTGACAGGACCACTCGTGCATGCAGAGTAAGTCACTAGCCGTGTCACCAGACAACGCCCAATATTTTTTCTTCCAAAAATCCATAAAACATAATTAAGGGAAAAAATAAGTTTCTCCCCACCCCTGCTAAAAAGGAAGTTACAGTACACTTTGTTAACCAAATGAAAAGACCTGCTTGATTCACTGTCTCACATGATTCTCGAAACAAACTACTATGAATGCTAAACAAACATTGGAGAACATGGAAAATAAAGTATAAATACAGGGCAATGCTACATACACTTTGAACTCTCTCCTACTCTTGCTTCCCAACTCCAAGATTTGGTCATCAATAAATATTCACTTAATTTTATGCTTTCCAAATCTTTCAATCAACAACACTTTGATGTCAGGCACAGTGACAACAGGGAAATCGATACTTGCAAGACTGGTAATTGAGCACAATGCATTTCCATTGCCCCCTCAAAAGCAAGCACCCATTACGTGTCAGTGCAACACAATGTGCACTTCACCTTAATACCTTGAATATTACCTCAGCCTTGGAATGCTTCATATTCAATGCAAATTTGATAAAGTTGGGACGATGGATCTCAAATACAAGCATTCAACAAATCGTTCAGGTATTAGATAAGTGGCCAGATGGGAATAAAAGTCACAGGCATAAGAAGCAATCAAAACCATTTAACAGTAAAGACTTTCACTCGATGAATGATGTGTGGCAGTCTACCAACCTTTTGGAAATTGAATTGAACCCCGTGGAAATATTCACACCTCCCTCACTTGTTATTCCATTGCTCGCAGCCTGTGAAGCTTTTATGCAGCGAGTTTCACCTTGATGTTAATGCACAAGGTTAGGTAATTTGAGAATCCTTGCAGCTTCTAATATTCTTTTTCTATACTTACTTAATTTAAAAAAATGAATTTGTACTTCCCACCAAATCCTGCTTATGCTTGAAAACGATTATCAGTAGTGAAGTAGAATATTCAGTAACTACATAATTTCTAAACTGAAATCTTAAAAAGATTTTATATATTATAGAAACAGGACATGATGCTGTATAAAGGAGTTGCTTTTTCGGGGGTGGGGGTTGAGATGGCAGCCATTTGTTTTTAAACGAAAACTGTCTTAGCACTATTCACTACTTTGAAGTTTTAATTTTACCGATGGTTCCACAGGGTGGTCAATTTAAAACCAGCTTAATAAAAACTCCCCATCGAAATTGACTTCATCCAGATATTTTCTTTCTTACTTTTTTTTTAAAAAAGGAGGTTGGGTTGACTTCATACCACATTCAAGCAAATCTGGAGTACAGATATGTAGGGAGTCTTTCAAAGTTACAAACTCAGTGTGAAAAGGACCCACTCATTCAGACTTGTTTGTTGCACTTGCTAACATGATTAAACAGAATCTTACTAATTCAAGGCATTGTGCAAACAGAGGGCACTTTCAGTAAGATAGTGGCAAAAAGTTCTTTTTAAAAAGGAGGCACAAAATGGAACCGAATGGCATGAACAATGGATTTCACACACAGTAAATCTGACCTGTACCATTAAATATTTTACAACATAAATAAAAGAAATGAAAAATACAGCAGCAAAAACGTGATCTTGACAAGTTTTATAAACTACCAGTGCGTAAACCCTCCTGAGTCCATTTCTTCCATCCGCCCCACTCTTAACAGTGAAAGTAATTTAAATACATAAATGACCATAATGTGCATTTCACAGGAGAAATTCTTCAGCATTGTATCGGTCCAGCCTTCCCAAATTAGCTTGGATCATGACCTAACATCCGTCTGTGGTCAGTGGTTCCTCTGTGTTCAGTAATGTGTGAAGGTTGGTCTGAAAGGAAGCCTGTTGATGTACCTTGAAGTGGAAAGTGACCCCACAGTTTTCTCGACAGCCTAGCTCTCCTCAGCACTCTGCTGAGAGTTCTCTGTTCTCATCTTTTTTGGAAGTGATTCCCCGTCTTCAGATTCCTACAAGGAGCGGAACAGTCAGGATGGATTGTTGCAGACCAATAGCTTACATTACAATATACAGATTCATGGATTTCCCCCTCAAATTCTGAAGAACAAAGATTGCTCACCAAGACTGTTGGTTTATATACTAAGCATTGCAGAGAAGGATGACAATTATTCTACATAGTCAAAATCTGATGAGCTGAAGTGTACTTTAACTATATGAAAAGTTTACACAGCAACCAGAGAACAGTTTGGTGAATAGTACAAATATCTGCCACAGGAATCAAGGCATCCATTGACAGATATTTGTACTTTGAATTTTTCAGCAGACCAACGAACAAATTTCTCCTTTATATTTTATGTGTGGAGTTTGTCCCTCGTGAGATTAAAGCGGTATAAAGCAGCAATAACCAGACTAAATAGAGGAGGGACTCCAACAGTGCAATAAAAGATGAGGAGCCAATGTGGTTTGCTTACATTAACCAGAACAGAGCCGATTATAACACTTTATAACTCAACATGAGCAAGGTTCAGTGGGCTTTACAGTAATTTGGCATTGCATTCACTCCATTAAAGCATTGGTGAAGGTGGAAATAAATGTCGTACTATATCTTGGGCAAACAATCATCTATTGATTCAATCCCACTAGAATGCAAGTCTCAGCAGCTTGTAGCTTAAGATCACGAATAGGTGATTTATTTTGTCCCCCCCCCCCAAATGCACACTATGTTGTAGTTATTTTCTCCTCTGTTTGGTACCTGAGTATCTTTGGTCTCTATGCTCTCCTCTTTGACTCCTGAGGGCTGAGCATCATTTTTTTCTGAATCGCTCTGGGATGGTTCTGCAGCAGTTTGGGAATTGGGCACCACTTGTGGCGATGTGCCTGCAACCATAAGGGAAGAAATACATTTAACAAGTTCATCTTTTACATGTAGGTCATTTGGATTTCACACGAAGAGACTGGAGTTCCTATAACATCACTGCAATATCACACAATAGGAAGAGGGTATAATTGTGGTAAATAACTCAAATTGGCAATGGCAGACCCCTGGTTCTTTTCTTTGAATTTAATAAGTATACACTTGACATAAATAGAAAAGTCTGTGCTTTGTTAGCTGCTCAGTCAAGGAATACCTAGGACGGATTAGCCAAGCTTTCTGATCTTGCTTGTTATACAGCAGCCATGTGTCGGCAAAATCAAGATTGGGCTTAGCTGGTCTAACTGCCTGCTGTCACTCACCAACAAGGCTTATGCATGAAACTATTCCCCCGGAGAAAAAGGAGTTAGGACGTCTTTAGAAGATGGGGTGGGGCTCACAGAAAGAGGGAAAATAAAACTTAATTTCTCAAAAACTAATTTCGATATAGCCAACAGTTTTTCCAAAGCAATATTGACATACACAAAGGTGCATTTGAAAAAAAACTGATTTTTCTGTAATCACTGGCTCCAAATTTAAATGGGACAGCAAACTGTCATTATACAACGTACAAATAGTAGCAGTAATGAGGTTTTAAAGTCAGCCAGTAGCTGTTGAGAGCAAAGTCCACACAGATATACACCAATGCTTCTAAGCAATACCCATCATAGAGGATTCCAAACAAATCTTAGTTCAACGTAGTATATAAGGTACATAAACAATCCATGACCTCTTGGTAAGCATTCTGTTTTTTAGTACCATGCAGTACAAACAATACAGCAGTGTTTCTCAACTTTGATCTATGGGTCAGGCTTAAAACCACCAGTCACCCATATTTTTCTACTCACAATCCCCACGAACCTACATACTCAAATAACTTTCTTCAAAATTTACACTAAATGTTTTCAATAGATTCCATACTAACATGTGGAACTGAAGTTGAATGATCAGTTACAGAATTCTGCACTGCATTTGTTGAATTACTAAAAAGCAAACATTATAAGTAAACTGCTTAAATAGCTGTGGCTACAGACAGACCTCCTTGCAAGGCATGCATAAGTAAACTGCTGCAGTCTATTTATCACAGAATTCTTTAATCACCTTTGATGCATTTTTCACTTCAGCACCTTTTTAGAAAAAAAAACTTCAATCATCAGTAAGTTTGATTGATTTGAATAACAAAAACAGATTTCTAGTATGGTTGAAAATGTACTTATGGTCAGTTCTTGTTTAACCTACATCACAGGAACAGTTTGTGCAAGAAATCAGTTCAACCTGAAGAGTTTACACAAAATATAAAGTCCATCTGGATAAAGGAAATTGCAGCATTGAAGCTCTTCATTCTTTGCAGCGTACATGTTTGTTTCAAGAACTATCAGTAAACCTCTTATACTGCCTTCCACACAGCACCCTTTGACAGTATTCTGCAAGTAAGAGCAAATTAATGTACCTTGTATTCCTGATGGTACATAAGGGACTGCAGAAGAACATTGATGATTTGCAGTTTTAGCTGAAAATTACGTTCAGGTTGAAAATACTCAAGTCAGGAGATGAACATTAAAAAGGTTTAACATGATTGAATAATTGAAAAGAATGATCACCTGTAAGGCCACGTGATATTCTGATTTGAGGTTAGGACCTTTCCAGAGAGAGGCCACTTTGCAAACTCCATGTACTGTCAATTAGAGAGTAGACCGTTCACCTCCCCAGAGAACAGGTCCTTTTGTGCATTATCAATTCAAAATCCATCCTGATCGTATCCTGGAGATCACACCACTGACAAGAACAGGAAATGAACTGTACAAACGCGATATAGAGATCTCCAGCAGCAGTAATAATGAATGCCTCTCAAGAAGCAAGAGAGAGAGAGAAAGGACTATATTGATCAAGCCTTTGGTTACTCACAATTTCTACAATTTTATTCCTATCTATTGTAGCAATGCATTCCATAGTACTTCCTGCTAACAAAGCACACCCAATCAGACTCTTCATTCATCAACTTCAGTGCAGATTGGCGTTCAGTACAAGTGACAGCAGTCACGTACTCTACAGTACATAAAAGTGAAAGTTAAAACTTCTAAAACTGCCTTGCAGGCTTAACAAGTCTTCACTTCAGGTAAAAATCCAAGCCATGCAGTTTTTATAGTCAATATAAAAGAACATCTACAGTTACACATAGCTTAACATAACATTTGTGAGCACTTGACATGGATCATTTCGCCCCTCTCCCCTCCCTGAGCAATATTCTGCATTTTTTCACCCTTATGTTTCGGTTAAATCATTGTACACAACATTCTGTAAAAATACAATAATCACATTCCTTGACACAATGATGCACATCACTAGCTCATAAAATTAAATTTTCCATAATTAGCAGTTTCACACACCTAAAGATATGTTCAGTTATCAATTTTATGGTTCCAGACCCATGATAAAAATCTTGATTGGAATCAACAACTGAATTTAAATTAGAGTCCATCAACTCACTACTAACAACTCTTTGAATAAACATAGTTGAAGCCTTACCCTCAGAGCTGGGCTGGTCTTTAGTGGGGGCCTGGGGTTCCTCTGCCCTCGCCTCAGTGCCCTCTGCTTGGATTACTGGGTTCTGCTCAGGTATGGGACTTGGGTTGCTGCTGTTCTCTTGTTTCATGGGGGAGGCATCTGTTATAGAACTCTGATTGCTGTTCTCATCTAATTAAAAACATTAACATTCAATTAGATTCAAGCATACACACGAGGACTGGATTTTTTCCACTTGTGCACCTATAGCAAAAGAACCTTCACATTTAAATATTGCAAACAAAGAAAATACATTGTGTGCGACTGAAGTTAAGACTTCACTTGAAGATTTCAAGTTGACTTCCTGTTGAAAATATGAATGATTGAAGTCTGTTTCAATGTAAATATGTTGCAAGTCAAAGTCAGGATCAAAAACACCTGACATATCAAGCTTCTATTTTCATTGTTAAGTTTCTATTCAACCTCTCTCCCCCAGTCTTTAGGATCATTACTCTACCCATTTCTACAAATCACTGCTACAATTGTGATGTGTCCCTTTGCTATCAAGATTTCTCCAAATGTTACTAAGATTTCAGCTGATTAGCCGGAGAGAGAATGAGAGGCAAAAAGCTGAACATTTTTTATGAAAAACTTGATATTGGACCAAACACAAACGGGTGAAATTCACCGACCTTGCATATCCATCATGCCCGGTGAGGAGCTGTTTTCAGGGGTGGTCAGTTCAGAACCACACTTATCATCTTTCCCCTTCTTCTTATTCTTATTTTTCTGCGGTTTAAAAAAAAGGAAAAAACTTTAAAACGTTTTGAGAATTGCACTGAATCTTCATACCTATGGACAGTTATTCCTATTTAGATTTTGCATATTGTAAGTGACATATTCAGCAGATACTCGTGTATTTGCAAATGGAGTTACTGAAAATCAGTATTTGAACCTCAACTCCATGGCTATCTTAAATGACTTATTACCACCTGGATAATTACTCAATCTATCTAATAACACAGCCATTGAAAATATCGCTGCCTCATGTATCTGTCTTCGATTGGAATACAGAAGTAGGGATCGATATTTAAATGTCAGTCACTCCAAAGTACGTGTTCTCCTGTAATCGATTCACTTACATCATCAACTTTGGGTTCTGTTACAGGTACCCACTTGTAGATCCTGAGAGATGTATCACCAACAGTAACCCATTTCTTCTCCCTGCATTTTAGAAAAAAAGATTGTTTTTAAACAAAAGGGGCTCCATGTTTGATCACTATCAAATGACTCATATTTGAAAGAGTGCATAGGCAGGATTGAGCACAGCTGTAACGCTCCAAGTTAAATAATCTACCCAACACTCACTTGTCAAAAATGGACTCTTAGGTAAGGTAGCCGAAATTAGCAAGCACCTAGCTTGAGTCAAGTGAAAAACTGCAAAAAGTCACGATTATTGGTTATAAACATGAAGCAGAAAATCAACATGCTCCAATAACATCTAAGCCACAAAATCAAATTGAAGTAGTTTATAACCACAAATAGAAATTCAAGATTAGATTACTTCCCTAACATAACTATCTGGTGTATACATTAATATATTCTGATTAAACTTTTTTTGTCAGTTTATGTGCTAGGAACATATAGATGGTGAGTGCTCAGTGACCCTGATCAGGATCAAACAAACTGAAACATCATGTTTCTCAATCTGGCATTGTATTGGGATATCAACATTTAATTCCAAATTACCAGGTTGTTATCTTGTATAAAGTCAGGAAACCTAACACTCATTACACTTCAATATAATTACTGTACAGGGCTTTGAGAGGTTCCAACATAAGATGTTATACAATCCAAGTTCTTTCTTTTTTCTTACCAGTTTCAGGAACCTTGCAATACATATTTCAGATCATCCTAACGTGAAAACATGCAAAACTCCAACAGGGTCTCTCGAATGACCAATTAACCTGGAAGATTCGTCAGTCTGGACATCGGCAAGAACTATTCTTTTTGAATAGCATCACAGTAATGTCCCTTTGAACAACCTCGGTTTTAACAACTCATCTGAGGGACAGCACTTGCAACAACCTCACACCTCCCCGAGAACCACACAGAAGCCTATGTTACGAGCTGAAGCCCCAACCGCTCACCGTCTGACTCGGAAGCAAGACTGCTTCAAGAGAAGCTTGGGGTGGCATCAGCTTCGGAGACTGCGATGGTAAACGGCAACGCAATTCAAAATCTGGGTAACAGGTCACACACGTCAAGACAGCGGGATATCAGCCACGGTGTGTGGGCAAAACACGTGGACTCTGGTTACGATGTTTACAGTAAGTGAAAATCAAAACAACGCCGGGTCACGTTGCTTCCTTCCACCCACTGTAAACTGCGAAGCAAATCTACCGAATGGAGACACCCACGATTTAAACGAAACGCACTTAAATCAAACACTTAACATGTTTTTTTTTTACTCGACGTACATCAACACTGGCAGAGTGAAGGGGGGGGGGGGAGAGGGTGGTGGGGGGGGAGAGGGTGGTGGTGGTGGGGGAGAGAGGGTGGTGGGGGGGGGGGAGAGGGTGGTGGGGGGGGGAGAGGGTGGTGGGGGGGGGAGAGGGTGGTGGGGGGGGGGGAGAGGGTGGTGGTGGGGGGGTTATTCATGCAAAACAAGGTCTTTTTGTGTGAAAAATAATCAAACTGAAGATATGTTACAGGTGCAATGGGAGAGGTGGGGGGGGGGGGGGAATGAGTTGAAGGAAGCCGGTGCAATCCTTAAAACGAAGGCAAACGTTTTCCAGGATGGCCCTGAGAGCGCCTGTCCTCTCTTAGCTCCCTCTACAAAAGCCAAATCAATCTCCCCACCACCACAGAGAAAAAAAACCCCACCACCACCACAAGGACCGAGCCTTCGGCCGCGGATCTGCACACAAAACACAAACAAAGCCGCCACAGGGCCGCATGTGACTCGCATCGAACTGGATTCTGGGTGTCCCCCTCCGCTGAGCTCTCTCTTGGGTCTTTTATACCATTTTTTTTCCCCTCAACCTCCTCCCCCACGTACGTACGTACGTACATACACACACACACACCCGCACTCTCACCCGCACACACACACACAAAATAAAAGTCCTTTAAACAGACGCGCGCGGCGCTTCCCCTTTAAACGGCGCCGAAACTTCGCGAAGACGAAGAGTGGCGGTTGGAAGCGCGAGCGGACGGCGCACAATGGCCGTGAGTGGGGAGGGAGGGAGGGGAGAGCAGCAGGAAGGCCGAGCGAGCGAATGAGCGCCCTTTCACCTCTTTATACCTCCTCCTCCTCCTCCATTTCCCCTCTTTCTCCCTCCCTCCTTCCTTCCCTCCTTCTTCTTCTTCTTCTCGCTTACCATTTCCGTACTTTTTCGATAGCTGCCATAACCCGCTTGATGTCATCCTTGGCCCGGCTCCTGGTCTCGGCTCGCACCGACCTGCCCGACATGTTGAACGGAGGGAAAGGAAAAAAAAAGAGAGCGAGAGAGAGAGAGAGAGGGGGAAGGAGGGAGGGAGGAAAAGGAAAGGAAGGTGGGTGGGTGGCTGACTGAGCGCTTCGTGTGTGAGAGAGAGAAAAAAAATTTTTTTAAAAAAAAAGTCCCCAACGCCTCAGACCGCCGGATGACGAGCGCACAGCAGTCTCTCTGTCTGTCTGTCTGTCTATCTCCCGCTCAACCGCCACCGCTTCCCCTCCCCCACACCGCGCGCCTCACAGTCCGTCCGTCCGCCAACTCCCCGCGCCTGCGCACTCGCTGCTTTGTCGGGGGGCGGGGCGAGGGGCGGGGCGAGGAGAAGGTCCCGGCCGCGTGAACAAAGGCATCACCTCTCGCGAGATGTCGTCTTTCTCCTCTCATTCCCTCCCCCCCCCCCCATTCCCTCCCCCCCCCTCCACACTCACTCACTGCAGAGGGATTATTATTACTGTGGGTAATAATCCCAAAATAATCCTCGCGCTTGATATTGAGGAGTCCCCGCAGCTCAGTGGTTAGAGCGCTCGCTTTGCGAGCGAGAGTTCCATCCCAGGCCGGTCAGGGGCCAAACCCCGGGCAGGTTTCCTTACTCCACCACACACACGGCCCTAATAATAACCCCCTCCCCCCAAAAAAAACCAAAACAATAATAAAAATTGGTCATTTTCAATCCCGCGGCTGCTGCGCGCAATCGGCTGCCGCGTTCGCCCACAAACACACAGTCAATTCACTCAACAGTGTGTTCTGTGAAGCGCTTTGGGATGTCCTCCCGACCTGAAAAGCGCCCTATCAAATGCAAGGATTATTATTATATTATCCCTCGGCGCTCGATCAAATGGTTGAGACGTCTCAAACGGGTTACTGATATTATTTTTTTTGAAGGAATTATTATCTCCTCCGCCCCCCCCCCAGAAAAGTCATCTAGGGCACTGTTGACCATGGGAGTGAACTTTATTATCGAGAGCGACCAGGAGAGGAGAGCGTTGTTAAATTTGGGAACTTGTGGGGAAAGCGCCAGCGTGGACTTGGTGGGCCAAACGCCCTCGTTCTGTGCAAAAGCATTCTATGAAATCACATCTTACCAGGGTTCGTCAATAGAACTGCAGGATCACTAAGTGGGAGCCGAATGCCTTCTGAGAGTCACTTGATTGTCTCTTAGGCGGGGAAAGCTCATTGCTTTCTCTCGCCCAACAAATATTAAATCTTGTCTTATCGCATCACATTTAGAACAAACTGTCCTACGTCAAGATAGGACGGTGAGTGCAGCAATAATTATCAACGTCTTTGTACAACTTACCAGTTTTGTCTTCTACCTTTAACTCTAAGCTGTCTGTTACCATTGTTGTCGGTACAAATGCCATTTTACAACCCCACACAGTCCTTTACTCCTTAGTGTTAGTAAGTTGCCACCTGAATGCTTCAATTCTCTCAGGTGATTGAAAAGTAACTGAAGGGTAGAATTACATCTAAAGAGAGGAGATAGGAAACAAGCCAACATATCAGTGACATGTTCCACAAAATGAGAATAGCATATGATGTACGACACTTACGTTGTTGAGGTTTGCAATCCACTAAGGAGTTCCCATCTCTCATTGTAGAAATTTGTAGCCCATTTTGGGGACTGCTCTTCGCTCAGATTTCACAATAACTTGCAAGCTGATTAGACCGTTCTTTGTAGGACTTTATTTTCGAGCCCATCTTATAGTGTCATTTTGAGCACACTTAATCAGTGTCTTCATTAACATTTAACAAATATTTCACTGAGGCAAACAGGGCAGCCAATCTGTAACAGTCACATCTCAAAAACAACAGTGAGCTGAGTAGCAAATTCATTTGCATTTTTTGTATTGTTAAATTTGGATTTGTGAGGATACTGGGCAGGATACATCAGATTTATATATAAATTTACATGGAAGTTGAACTTCAAAAATTAATAATAATCCTTGCATTTGATAAAACACCTCATCACGTCTTGGAGATTCTCAAAGCCCTTCACAGGGTACATTGCAAAGTGTTTTAGGACATCATCCTGATGTGAAAGGCACTATACAAATGTAATTTTTTGTTGTTTTGGAGCAAGAACGTGGGTTGTCATGGCTACATCCTGTAGGAAATAGAAAAATACTTCCTACAGTGCAAGGAAGATCAGACTTTTCATCTCCACCTAAAGAGGGAGCAACTGAACACGGTCATTGACCTTGAAATGGATATGTCAGAGCTCCAAATGATGACCAAGTTGCAATTCCTCCCAGTACTAAATGGAAACATTTCTCTTCTCACACCAGACTTTAAATTCATTAATAATTCAAGGCAAAGATTTATGAATTCACAAATAAAAAGCCATTATTGTATTAAACTATTATATTTGTTGAAGACTACTTTGGAGACAAAGGAAGTCCAAGTGTAGGTGAAATATTATTTACTCAATAAATGGAACTCTTAACAGTTACTGAAAGCTATTCTATGTTGTGTGTCTCTTTTGTACAGATCACTTACCGCCTGCTTTCAAAAACCTCCCAAACACTTCTTTCCTTGAATGTGTGTTTGTCACCTCTAAATTCCTCATACTTCTTGCTCCCAGTTCACCACTCCTGTATATAGGCAGTTGCGCACATGCAGGTTCTTGTAGCACAAACTATAGCAGGAACCATCCCTGATTTTCCTCTCCCAAGTCTGGGGAAGAGAGGGGAATTGTAGCATTTATGAATTATATTTTCTAATATAAATGCATCCTACCTCTATATTTTCACCTATCTTAGAACCAAGTAGAGCACCAGAAATGGATAGATACTTAAATAAAGCTGCTACAAATAGAATAATTTTGCATATTTTTATTTAAAAATAATTTAAGTTTGCTGGCTGCCACAAAATCAGCTCTGGCCTGCTTATGTGTAAAGAAAATGTATTTTGATGATTAGACTGAAAGTCACTTGGGCTGACAGTAACTGTTTAGAATGGTCTTTATTTTAATAAATACAAACAGAAGCTGCATGGGACCATTTATCCTTTACAGTGGTTATGGTGACGGTGATGTTGTTGATTCCAGTTCTGGCTCAGGTGGCGTCTGTGGAATGCATTTTTCTTCAGTTAGAAGGAGGGGGAAATCCAGGATTCCCTGCATAAATAATTCAGTCGTAATCTCACCTGGAAGTTGCTCTTCCAACATTGTTACTGTATCTGTATATCCCAAACAAGAGGCAACGGGGGAGAGGGGGTTAGAATCAAACAGAACACTCTGGAATGAAATATGCAACATTTCATACGGTTTGATCATATCACATTTTCACCCTTTTTCCTTTGATGTGTGGAGCAAATGTCTCCCCGGCCCAGAAAAAAAACATTTCAGTTATATTAGACAACTCCCTACATCAATCCTTAATACTAAGGCAAACGTTTTCCAGGGTGGCCTGAGAGCATCTTTCCTCGCATTCTCTCACCCAATTTTTCTGCTAACAATCACCCACCCATTCCTCACCGTATTTCTCAGTTTCTTTTGCAGTGGAATTCCCTGCTCCTTCCTTGTGTTCCTGTTTGTTTCCCCCCCCCCCCCCAATCAATAGACTCCAATCAAGCAATGAAACTGGGTCACACAATTAAATGAAGGCATCGGGGCCTTTATATCCCGATTTCTAACAACAAAGGACCTTTTTTTTTGTCTCTTCCTTACGTCAGGATATATAATAGCTCTGTTCGGTGACCAGGGTTAAAATATATCATCGCTATCTGAAATGGTTCCACCAGCACAACCTCAGCATACAGGTTTTTATCAAGTAACAAACCTTATAATCAATATCCCCTCCAAAAAAAAATCCTAACACAATTTGTTTAAATAGATTGAATTCATCCGACTTCTCCTCTGGGTTTGGGAGTTTCGTAAATAACATAAAACATGGGATTTACAGCACCTGTGGGAATAAAGGTGATCAGTTCAGATGTTCCTCCCTCTGAATTCAAGCCCAGGAGTGTGGCGAGATACTCGTTCACCTCTTCCTCCGTCATACATTCACCTGGAGGAGAGGACAAGAGAGGTCAGCTTTATAGAGAAAGCCGAGTTCTGGGGGTTCACGTTGTAATTGCTAAGAGAAAAACAAGGTCCCCTCAACATCATTCCCCTCCCCCTCCCCCCAATACCACAATCCCATTGTAAAGGTTCCATGGATTGGCACCTTCCACCTTTTGTAATTTAGCTCAATTAGCTAATAATTATTGTTGGTGAGGATTATGAATTTAAGGATTACAATAATTGTCAAACGTTGAATAATGAATAATTAAGATATTCCTACCAATTTCCATAGCTGGGCACAGTTGCAGCTTTGGTTCACTAATTGTATATAATATATAAATAATACATATAATTTTATGTAGGTTTGAGGCGTCTCGACAACGTGATAAGGCTATATCAAATCCAAGTATTATTATTATTGTCCCAAACAAGAAAAACATCTGTTTACTTTACACTCAACAAGTAAACGTGCATCTCCTCTCCAAATGGGTGTGTGGCTCATACTCTCTGCTTCCAGTGTCACTGATGCAGAGAAACCTGATCCCCGGCAGCCTACACACTGGTCTGTGAGCACAGCGCCGTCTAATGGATCACCGCAGCAACTCGCACAGCGTGCACGCACTCTTCACCTTACCTCCCCAATCCTGCGAGAGAAATCCTTCCCTTTAATGGAAATACTGGATGCGGAACATTACTGTCCTAAAACAGACTATTTTACACCAGATAACATCTGCCAATCAGAGCTTTGAGATATTCAGCCCATGTGTTACTGATAATTTGTTTGTATCTATCCATACTTTACCTTACAATTCAGCTACAACATCTCACATGGGCTGAATATCTCGAAGCTCTGATCTTATGACACTTGTCTGCTCTATAATGTGTCTTGCGAGTGGCAATTTTATTAATTATTACACAGAATGTTTTCTGTGGTGAAACACGCACACTTCGATCTCCATGTTGGGTAACCGGTCTGTTCTGCTGAATTAAGCTCAGTCTAATTGCGTCCCAGGCACGTTCGTTTCTGTATTTTCTCACGTCCTTCAACTTCATCTCTGGGTTTAAAGTAAAACGTTGTCAGTGCTGTTGTCTTTGACTCACCTCTTGTTTGCAATAGCTGCAGTAAGTGACCCTGTTCAATTGCACTCTCTCCATTTTCGTTTTTATACCCGAGAATGTCGAAGCATTTCTGGAGTTCAGCGACGGAGTAGCCAAATATTGGCCGGTGATTAACCAGGAGTTTAACAAATTCACCGATGTCAATTTGGGTGACAAACTGGCCAGTTTCCACATATTTACTGAATTTCATTTCATTTAGCATATCTTCAATCTAGAGTCAAAAACAATTAGTTACCCAATAATGCAATAAACAGATTGCAAACCAACTCCAAATGTATCCTATAGGGATATCCTATATATATATATAGATACATCATATATTATATTGTAAATGACATGCATATTATAATATAGAAACATAATACATACATAGCACACACATATATATAATTCTCATCATGCACAGTGATAAGTCTGCATTTTTACAAACTAAGTGTGAGTACAATCTGTAGTGGATCTGTGCAATGTTTGCATGTCACAGACTGCTATCAGCTCTCAGGATGTTGATTTAGGGCCAATTAGTGCAAATATTAAGCTTTTTTTTGTAACCACAGACTCAAACACATTGTTTATCAGAGCTTCTTTGAGTCTCGGTTGCCGAGATATGATGTGCAAGCCGTTTATGATAAATGTGCTTGTGGCAATTGGCTTTCTGCGTTAATTAGAACTGTTATTCTGATTACAAATCAGGTACCTCCTTCTGCGTAGGGTAGAAGCCAACTGCATTCATTACAAAGGGAATTTCCTCCAGTGCTATATGAGTAGACACCTGTCTGGTCTCAATTGTGTTGATACTCTGGTGACGCAGCTGGGAATAGTAAAAATAATCTTCCAATTCCTTTGTGGGCACAGCAAGAGGATGGAATAAAAGAACAAAGGTTACTCAATCAAGCAAAAGATAATCTGAGAGCAACAGAGAAAAATTTACATTGAGAAAGGCAGAGTTTCTAAAACACTCTCAGATCCAACCTGCAATAAGAAAGAGCTTGTATTTTTAGATCATCGTCTAACATCCAAAACAGCCCACTTTATGAAGAAATTACTTGAATGAAGAAATTACTTAAATGAAAAAAAACAGTGTAGTGACTGTTTTCATCAACAAAAACAGCTGCCATTTTGCCCCGAAACAGCAAAGGATTAATTAATTAACCTGGAGGATTTTAATTTTAGAAAGTAATCCTTTTCATTATTAATGATGTAGTTAAGAGCACCTGGAATTTCTCCTGGGACATTTTGTCTTATACAACTCAGAAATGACACCTCTGCACAATAAATAGATGGATGAATTCCCCATCTCCTCTGTGGCAGGATGTTGCCAAACAGGTTGGGAGCACAGGATTTAATTGCAGTATTTAATATAACAAATTGAGTTGAAGCTCAAGACATAGAACATTGGAAACGACAAAAAGATGTGTATAGCAAATAGATAATTATGTTATTGGTCAAAAAAGTAAATCAGAACACGGGCATCACCTTGAAAAGTGGTCCTTCTCTTCCCCCTCTCAGCAAACCATAGAACGGGATCAACGCCTCGCCTCCCAGGGCAGTGAGTGCTTCGTGGGCCCTTTAGAGGAACAGAGCACAGACCACATGGTGACTTTAAAAGCTACTGTATTTAAGAGGGGGTCTTGTTACCTGTGATGTATTAATTAATACGCAAATACGTCACTGACAAGCATTCAGCTACCAAGACTACCAATTTTTGGGGTGGGATTATTACCCCCGGAAAGCGATTCGCCAATCAATTAACAACCGTGTTCCTACTAACTGGTAAACAGAGGCGTGTGGAGTAAGGAAACTTACCTAAGCTTTTGTCCTGCCTGGGAATCAAACCCAGGTCCTCTTGTTTGCGAGGCGAGCGTGCTAACCACTATGCTACGGCCATTACAAGCTGGCAAGGTGACATTGGACTATTTTAGCTGCAGCCCCAGAGTTTAAAAGGGGAATAAGAGCAAACGGCTGCTGTAAAGCCAGGCTACTAGCAGGTTTCCTTACAATTACCAACTGCACTGTGTGTAATGTCAGTGACGATTAAATTAGAACAGTTTAACGCTGTAAAGGCTATGCACTGCTTTTTTGCTGCCTGGGGTAGGGGGGAAGCATATTCCGTTTGAAAACACCTGCAAGAGCAAAGTGCAGCCTGGCCAATGCAACAAACTGAGGGTGACAAATACAAGCTGAGGAGTGTGACACATCACACTGATCTATCTGCACATTTGCTGAATGTAACAGTGAGAACAGCTACACTTAACAAAGTGTGCTTCTGCACACAATCGCTGGCTTCCATTAGGATGTAAATGAATAACCTGCGAATCAAGTCTGCAACTCCACAAACCTTTAACCGTTAACCAAAAATCACCTTTTGCTGTGAATTGATCTTGGAGGGAGATTTTTTGATGTGGCATAAGTATGGAAATATTGAGGTGGTTTTCTGGTTGGGATGACCAAGACAGTGGAATGTAGAAACAAAGATATGTTTCTTTTAGGAAATAATATCGTAGGATATTGTGTATAGTTGGGACATGCCAAGTGCATGCCACTGCCAGGATGGTGGAAGGTAAACTGGATGGACCTTGGTTTTCTTTGGTCTAGCAATTCTTATGTTCTTATGAGGTAATAATAACACTTGCACTTGATTTAGTGTCTAAATATCTCAATCTTGTTGTCAGGCTCGGACCCGCAGTAATGGTGTGTCAGCTCCATGAAATGCAGGCGTTTCCTTACTGAAAATACAATTTACTCTGCTAGCCGACTTCCCTGCCAGCCTGATGGTTTCATCGAGGGCGCCTTTCCTACCCCAATCAACAGCGCTCCGAGGGCCTGGGTTTCCAACCCAACACTCATCCCGCTTGTAGCCAGCGCTGCACTTACTGCAGGTTGATTTCCCACATGTGAACGGTGCAATCATCTCCTCCAGCGGTGAAAACGTAGTGTCCGTCGTAGGAGCAGGCAATGTTGGAGACGTTTTTGCCGTGGCAGATAACCGCGCAGGACTTGTGGGGGTTTCCGTCCAGCGGCAGAGTTTGCAGACCCACCTACATAGCAGGAGGTGAGACAGCATGTTTAGTGCTGACTATGAAGTCCATTTATACAACAAACAAACACACATCATCATCACCACCACAACTTGCAATGATACAGCGCCCTTAACGCGGGGAAGTGAATGCACTAAATTATTAAGGAAACTTCTTTTTAATAAACACAATAGGAAACAAACAGAAATCCCATTATTCCACCTTATTCTCCCTTGTAACAAAAAATAGCAAAAGTTGAAGTCACAAACATCTGCAGATTACTGCATCATTTTATATATATATAATGACTGTGTACCTTGTCATCTATGATGTATGCTAAATAACCAACTGTAGGTTCAATGTCTGAGTTTGGCAAAATCACCATCTTCTTAATAGGAGACCCAAAATTTGGGCCCAACACAGTTTTCCTGGCAATATAAAAAAAATTACATTACTGGAGCTGAAAATCAGGATGCAGTGCTTGAATCCAAAACCTCCTGACCAAAAGGCAAGAATGCTACCAACTGAGCCGAGCCAGGACCTGCAAATAGATTAAAAGGCAAAATACTGCAGATACTGGAAATCTGAAATAAAAACAGAAATCGCTCGGAACACCTACAACAACAACTTACATTTAAATAGCGCCCCCCCACGCAGGGTAGCGTCTCAGAGCACTTAAATGATCTTTTGTGAGAACTGATGGAAGGTATCTATCTGAAACATTAACTCACCATCCTCTCTCCATAGATGCTGCCTGGCCTGCCCAGCAATTTCTGTTTTTATTCCTGTGAATCGATTGATCTCTTTTACGATCAAAGACACGGAATTGACAAACCGACCGAAAGAGGTTCCACGAACCTGCACATCTTTGTGGTGGCGTTGTAAAGCTTCAGTTTATACTGGTCATTGGCCACTACGATGAAGCTTTCTGTAGTGATGGGCGGATACCAAGCCATGCACATTGGTACCGCACTCTGCTCAATCCTTTCACTGTTCAATATCCGTAGGTCATACTTGGTGCTATTGGCCAGGTCATACTCTACCTGAGGGACACAAACAAAACAAAAAAGAAAACAGATGTGAGTTTTTCCCAGTGTCCTGGCCAATATATCCCCAAAATAAAATTGGTCACTCATTTCATGGCTGTTTGTGGGATAATGGTGTGTGCAACTAGCTGCCGTGTTTCACCCACAATCCACTTTACGGTATATCCTAGCAGCTCAGAGTCCTGTAGCTCAGTGGTTAGAGCACTAGCCTTGCAAGCGAGAGACCTGGGTTCGATTCCCGGCAGGGTGAAACCTTGGGCAAGTTTCCTTACTCTACACGCCTTATAATAATCCCTCAAGAAAAAAACAATAACAATTTGGTCACTCAATCTACGATTGTTTGTGGGACGCTGCTGTGCGTAATTGGCTGCCGAGTTTCGCCCACAAAATACACAGCCAATCCACTTTACAGTGTATTCTGTGAAGCGCTTTGAGATGTCAAGAAGACGTGAAAAGCACTATATCAAATGCAAGGATTATTATTATTATTATTAATATTATCCTGTGAAGGGCTTTGAGACAATTCTGCCCACATCGTTCTGAGCTACAGAAAAGGAATGGATTAGTGACATACAGAACCTGGTCAGAATAACCTATACTTACCAGAACCCGGTCTTCCCCAAGAGACAACAGCCTGGGTTCTTTGGTGTCCAGGTGAATCCCAAACGTGAGGGTTTGGATGGGTTTGAAGTGTGAAGTGTGCTTGCCCAAATACTTCCAGACTTTATCAGCCGAGGTTCGGCGTAGGACAAACACAGTCACGGTGGTTTTACTATCCTGAACAGAGCAGGGAAATGAACATTAACAATAGGACAAACCACAATCTTGTCTTGGTGCAAAGCAAGTTGCTTTCTGTTGGTCTGGGCTGTCATTAAAATACTGGAATATCTCACCACAGTTGCCAGATACTGAGAATCATGAGAGAAGGTGATCTGCGTGATGGCATCTTTGGCATATTGGAAAGGCTCTTTGCACTCATCAGTCAAAGAGAAGGCGTTTAGGATGTGAACGCTTCCGTCAGTCACACCAATACCCAGCAGCGTACCTACAAACGGACAATGTCAAACTCTGTGAAGCACTCTGAGGCATTTTGGTATGGTAAGCACATTCAAGGATGATTATTATTATTATAATTAATGCTTGACTACTGATTGCCATCAAAACCCTGGAAAGTTTCCACCATGAAAAGCACGATGGTTTATCACACAAAATAGGCTTTTTGGTGAATAAACATAATTGGTTAAATGAAATGAAATGGCTACCTGTGTTGTCAAAGGCCACACAGTTGATGTAGTTCCCCATTCCAAAGATCCTGCTGGAGATGTATTTCTTCTCTTCGTAGTTCCAGAGCTTGAGGAGGCCGCTGTAGCTCCCCATACAGAGGATGGGGTACGTGGGGTGACAGCAGATGGCATGCAGGGGGAAATTATGCTCCTGCAGTAATATTTCAAGCTTGCAGCCATCTCCAGTCACATGGACTACCGTAGCATCAGTGGTGGCCACAATAAAGTTTCTACGTGGCACAAATACACATAGAGAATGTCAATTAAAAGTGCAGTTTGGGGTGAAAATTGCAAGGTGTGATGTAAGACAGCAATAGTACTTTAAAGTCAGACTCCACCACCGTTAAGCAGTCTGAGACGCTACCCTGTGTGGAGGGCGCTATATAAGTGCAAGTTGTTGCTGTAAAGACTTTTGCTGGTTTCGCAATGACCAACAAAATAAATTACAAACATGAAACAATTAAACTTTACATTAATAAGCTTTCTTGCTTGGACTACCCTACCCGTTAGGGCTTTGGCTTGCAGGATTCCCTGCCCTCAGTGCCTGGTCTGCCCTTCCAAGTCCTGCCGATGAGCCAGGCTGGACTGTGCTTGTATAATGCAGGCATGGATGGCTCAGGAACAGGACTACCGAGACCACCACAGAGGGCTGGTCTGATTCCGCGCTTTCCATTGCCAGACATATCACCTTGGAGCCAGTTTCAGTTCTGAGGTGACCATACTTACCTCCCCCCCACCCCAAGGAGAATAAAAGGGTTCTAATTTGTAATACTCTGCTTCATTTGCTTAAGATTACTGACCTGACCACAAACTGCTGAGCTTTGATGGTGGATTCCGATGGATAAGAAGTCTTCTCACTGGCTGGAGCTGCTGGCCTCTTAGAGAAGGAAATGGAATTGATGGGTCCCAGGTTGAAGTTACTGTACCAATTCATTATGTTAAGGTCCTCACTGTAAAACTTAATGACACCTTTAACATCGCCGGTCACGACATACCTGAAAACGCAATGACACATGAAGATGAAGACGGTGTTAGACAACTGATATTTCTAATTCTGTTTCAAGCTCGTTCATTTACACGGGTGCTAGACTGCTCTACCCAATACACTAGTCCGGTGGTGTTGTGGTTAGGGCACTCGCCTCGCAAACGAGAGGACCCCAGTTCGATTCCCAGGCAGGGCGAAACCTTAGCCAAGTTTCCTTACTTCACACACTTCTGTTTACCTAGCAGGAAGTAGGAATTTGGGTGTCAGGCAAAAAAACATTGTTCACTCAAACCATAACTGTTTGTGGGACAATCTGTGAGCAATTGGCTGCCGCATTTCGCCTACAACATACACAGTCAATCCACTTCACATTATATTCTGTGAAGTGCTTTGAAACGTTTTAATGATGTGATAGGGTACTATATAAAATGCAAGGATTATTATTAATATTATTACTGGCAATAACTTTTCTCTCCCTTACCTATCCGAAAAAGTGACCACTGTGATACCATCATTTTGCAGGTGCACTAGTTTGAGAGCTTTCTTCTTGTACGATTTAATCTCAGCGTTGAGTGAGATTTCGGGCGGGCTCTTTGTGTCCCAGATCACCAGGTTGCCTGCGGATGTGGCAGTCAGTGCTTGTGAAGGATTATGATGGAAAACCGATTGACTGAAGAGTCCCACTGTCTTGTTAAATGTCTGCAGAAACAAAAGCTTGACGGTCAAATTCAATCATTAAAAACAAGTTATTATTAATAATAACAATCCTTGCATTTGATATAGCGCCTTATCACATCTTCGAGACATCTCAAAACGCTTCACAGAATATACTGTAAAGTGAATTGACTATATTTTGTAGGCGAAACGGGAGCCAATTGCACACAGCAGTGTCCCACAAACAGTCATGGATTGAGTGACCAATGTATTATTATATTTTTAAGGAATTATTACCCCCGGAAAAGTGATCCACCAATGGATTAACAACCAGGTTCCTACTTACTGCTAGATAAACAGAGGCATGTGGAATAAGGAGGCATGTGGAGATTGCCCCCAACCTTCACAGGCTGCTTTGCAGAGGGAGAGATATGGACAACTTCCAGCAAAGTCCAGCAAAGCTACTTTTAATCCCTGCTAAGATAGTCATTAAATCAAACAAACCTTATTAAAGGATTATGGGTAGGTTACATTCTAAGCGTATAGAACGATTAATTAAAAGCCTTAAAAAACATTAAACACCACAAATATAATCTTATAGTTTGTTAGGTCATGGCATTAAGGGATACAGGGCAAGGACAGGTAACTGGACTTTAGATACAGATCCGCCATGATCTTATAAAATGGCGGAACAGACTGAACAGGTGCTGAATGGCCTCCTCCTGTTTCTATGAGGAAGAAAGGAATAGAAGGGAGGGAGCAACGAGTGGATGAAAAGTAGAGCACATGGAGTACAAACACCAGGATGGACAAGCTCGGCCAAATGGCCTGTTTCTGTACTGGAAATCAATGTAAAGTTTATTTAATATTTAGCAAGTTATATTGTGGGTGAAACACAGCAACTAATTGCGCATAGCAGTGTCCCACACACAGTCATGGTTTGAGTGACCAAATCCCCCCATCTCCCAACTAACTTTATAATTTTCGTGTAGGAATTTGTACGTTTGCACATTATCCTTTGCTTCACTGTACTGTATTATACTCCGAGTGATAAAATATCACCGAATACTCACTTGGTCTGTGAGAACTGGGGCAGAAAAATCCAACTGGTTCCCTTTCTAGAGGCAATGAATACAGACAGGTGTCAAAACATTATCACAGCAGAATTTCAGCAGCATTAATACACGATTCATTCAATTTTACAATTGTTAAGGGTTCAAAAGTGCAATCTTGAGCCGCAAGGCAAGACCTGAACAGGTTTGGGTAATTACAGCTCGCTTGCAATTATTTTCTCTTGTAACATTGTTCATCGAGTAAAGTTAAATGAACCCGACGTAAAGAGAACCCAAGGTCAATGATAAGGAGTTTTACTTCACTGACACTCAATGCCACTCACCCAGGTGTAGAACACGATCTCATGCTTACTGTTGCTCAACAACTCAGTCTCATCTTTGGGATTGAACAGGAAAAAATGCTGGAAGAAAATACAGTGAAAACGGTCAAACATATACAATAACTGCTTGCTTAGTTTTGAACCCTTGATAGGGGTAGAGAGTCAACACCCACCCCCAACTCCCCCTTTGCCTCTCCCTCTCTCTCCCCCCACCCCAAGTAAGTAGCTATCTAACACATTGCTCATTCTGTACTTTCAGATAAAACAAGGTTTCGGAAAGGCAAGTTTGTAAAATATATCTAAAATGTACCTGAGGAGAGAAAGCGGGGCTGAGGTCCACACAACACAGTGGTCCTTTGGTTTCTGAGGTCCAATCCCAGATACAGACTCGCTGAAAAGAGAGATCACAGCATTGACACAATACAATATAGATTTACATTTATACAGCATCTTTCTTGTCGAGAGGACATTCAAATGCGCTTAGCAATCCTGGCTTGGCAGCCGACTGGGGGTGGGAGCCGACATGGGGTGGGGGTGGGGGTATAGATGACCGAAAGCACAGTCATAGAACTAGTTGTTGAGTCGAATCTTGAATGAGGGTAGGGAGGGTGCAAGCATATAAACAGAATATACACTGCATAAGGATTCAATACTCAAAGAGTCATCAAACAAGATCAAGTTCTTGTTAATGCAATTATTCCTATAACAACAACGACAACAACAACAGACAGAAATTAGGTCGTTGAGAAGCATAGTTCTCCGTTGAGAAGCGTAGTTCTCCGCAGTGCACCTGATTTTTTCCTGCGCTGATCGTTCCCAGGTATTTAGCGTTGTGGCTGATAGCCATGGCTCCAACCCCATCCTTCGGGTGACAGTTAAAGAGTGTCTGTACGGGTATTCTGTAGGTCAAGGCAACACACAACCAGTGGTTACACAAACAGTCAGCTCAACGTTTCAATATAAGAAAGCGACTACTGCCTGTACTCCAACGGGGAATAGATAGCGTAATGGTTAGAGCAATTGGCTCACAAGTGAGAGGACCTGGGTTCAGTTCTCAGGCTGGGCGAAACTATAGGCAAATTTCCTCACTCAACACAACTCTGTTTAATCTAGTAGTAAGTAGGAACCCGGTTGTTAGTCGATTGGTGGATCGCATTCCGGGGGTAATAATTCCGCCCCAAAAAAGAAAAATTGTCACTCAATCCACGACTATTTGTGGGACACTGCTGTGGGCAATTGGCTGCCATGTTTCGCTCACAAAATATACAGTCAATCCATGTTACAATATATTCTGTAAAGCGCTTTGAGAAGTCTCAGTGCTGTATCAAATACAAGGATGGTTATTATTATTATTCACTCAAGCTTACCCTGAGAAAATGTCCCAGACTATCACCAAGCTCTCTGGGCCCATGTCTGCTGTTGCCAACCATCTCTTATTCCCACTCAAAGCAATACATGATATGGGACTGCAGTGACCCTGGAAGCGAATAATAACATTTTGCTATAGGTAATCATTTTTTTTTAAATTACAAAGAATCTACATTGAGGCATTTGAGATTTTAGCAAGGGGGTGGAATGGTGATGATAAGCCACACAGTGTTCTCAGCCTTAGAGACAATGGCACTTTTTTTTTGGTCAGCTGTGTGTCTGACACGTGCGGAAACCCATTACCATGTTTGAGAGTCTCCAAACCAAGCTGAAAATTCCATCCATCGCACTGATGCGTGGAAAATCCAGATAGATTGTTGGATTGGAATTCACACTCTCTCTCTCTCCCTGGAGGGACACATCCTGCTTACCTAATTCCGGAAAGTATTAGGTGCAGGTTAGCAAGAGTCAAGAGTTGGAAATTCATCCCATACCTCCAGATGGAAATTCCAGAGATGGATTGTTGGAATGGAATGGAATGCGCGCTATGAGACAATAGCAATAAACACAAGTAAGTTCCTCACCTGCAAGAGATACTGGCGACCAAGGAAAAAGTTAGCCAGCACCGCGGTGTGTGACGAGACGTAGAGAATGACTCTGCGTACGTCGAGATGCAGAGCATACACCGGGATGTCTCGGTTTATCCCAAACGCCCAGGCTAAATTCTGTGGAATGGAAGAATTAAATAGTATTCTGCTTCCTATCTGCTGATTGTATATCATGCCTCTGTCCACTCAACATCATAACAGCTTGTTCTGGTCAGAATTATTACAAAAACCACAAGTGGGGAAGGATGGGGGAGGCTCAATTTGTGGTATTTCCCAGTTAAGAAATTCAAAAATGCATGATTTCGGGAACCCTCCCAACTCCTGGATCTCTTCCAGGACTTTCCCTCACCAGAAGGAGCGCCTAGCAGTAAGTAGACTGCTGAACGCAATTGGCTGCTGCGTTTCGCCCACAGGACACACAGTCACTCCACTTTACAATATATTCTGCAAACCACTTTGAGACGTCTCAACAACGTGATAAGGTGCTATATAATAATAATAATAATAATCGTTGATTTGATATAGCACCTTATCACGGCATTGAGAAGTCTCAAAGCGCTGTTTCCAATGCAAGGATTATTATTATGATATACATTTTAAAACAAGCCTTACCAAAGAGTTTGGTTTCATGTAGTTCTTGTATTTATCCTCAAATATGGTGTCACAGATAGCAGTGGACACCTTGGAGGTATGCTCTTCCGGAGGCTGTTCCACCACACTGGCCGGCTCCTCTCTCTTGCCCTCTATCGCTTCCTTGACCACCTCCTCCTCCTCCTCGCTCTCGCTGCGAGCAGTGACCTGGGCGTCCCCAGCCACCGCCAGCTCTTGGCTCGTGATGGAAAACTCCTTCTCAGAGATCTGGGGGGTGGGGAAGCTTCCCAAGAAGAGGGTTTCAGGTACCTGGACAGCCTCCGCGCTGGTGTCCACCACGTTGACGTACTCCATGGAGCCGGGCACCGGCAGCTCTCTAACGATGACCACAGCCAGTTCCAGAGGGCATGGCGTGATGACCAGTCTGGCCTCCACACTTTTGCCCTCATTGGAATGCATCTTGTCTCTACTTTGCTTGTCCTGATTGAATTGCACCTTAGTGTACTGTTTCTTTTTCTTCTCTTTCTTCGGCGACTTCTGCTCCCGTCCCTTGTTTGAGGAAGTCGGGGATACCGTCCCCTCAGACTCCCCAGATAAGGACTCATCCTGGCTCCTGTAACTCTTGTCATCTTGGCTCCTGGCCTCTTTGGAATCAGAGTAAATTTCCAGACGGACCTTCGGCTTTCCCTGAACTTCAAAGTGCTGCACCTCATCCTCGGTATTGAACTGCACCTTGACTCGCTTCTTTTTCGTTTCCCTGCTTCTCCCTCTGCCTATGTCGATGGTTTCGTCTCTGTTGTCTTCGCTCGAGCGCCGGTCGCTGTCGGACAGATTTGCCTTCAGGAAGTCAGACCCCGGCGGGGACAGGGTCCTCTCTGTCCCATCAGTGGATTCCCGACCTCCTGACTCCCCATCTAGTGGGGGGAAATATAACGTACAGATTTCAGAGACTTGACAAGGCTTCAAAGGCAACTTGCATTTATAATAAACTCTTGGTAACGATTCTCAGGGCACTGCTGATGACAGCCCAGTCCATCAACAGGATTTGGAAGGGCAGACCAGTCACTGTGGGCAGGGAATCACCCTCCCACTCAGTTCCTGTTAACGCTGCGACCCAAAGCCTTAGGGTAGGATGGTCCTAGCTCAACAAGCTTGCCAGACGGTGCTATAAATGGCTTATAGCGAGGTTTTAGCGGGTTAGACTCCAGCTGTTACCCCAACACACACTCTGGGCTCCTCAAGCCTTGGTTCGTGCCAATCTGCACTTAATACTTTCCAGAATTAGATAAGCAGGATGTGTCCCTCCAGGGAGAGAGTGCGCATTCTATCCCAACAATCTATCTCTGGGATTTCCATGTGTAGATGGGATGCATGGAATTCTCAGTTTGGTTTGGATACTCTTAAGCACAGTGATGGGTTTCCACGTGTGGCAGACACCCAGATGACCAAAAAGAGGCAGTGAGAAAGAGAGCAATATTGGAGGAGATTGCAAGGTGAAGTAGGCTGTGAAATTGATCTGCTAAGGCACAGTGAGTCAACAGAGCCTTGTGAGAATGGGTCTGATAGCTGTGTGGGGCCTGGTGAGTGTTGAAATATATTGACTATCACCTCGAGATACATTGGTATATTTCAAACAGCAACCAAATGTTCCAGAATGTTTGATAGTTAAATGATTCAAAGTAGCTTTGCTGGATGGGCTGAGGTTAGCTTCTGATTACATTTTATATTTTCCTGGGAAGATGTTCACTCCTCTGAGATAATGAACAATTGGGTCCTTGAACATAGATGTAAAAACATTGGACCACAGAAAGAAAAGGCTGGAGCCTCAGACATCTGCTTATCTCGGCTGAGAAACAAGCAGGCTGTGGAAGGCTGTCCAGAAGTTGTCCATATTTCTCTCTGTGCAAAGCAGCCTGCGAAGGGCGGGGGCAATCTCTGTGACAAGGGGAAATGGAGTTAGAAACACATAAAAGAAAGATGTAACTTTGGAATAGTTGGAGTTGTGTAGAGGGTCAGCACACTTCCCAGTGGAATCGATATCGGCTCTACTTTATCTATGCATATGTACAGGGGGAGAAAATTTACCTACAACAACAAAATTACATTTATATCGCCCCTTTCACGTCAGGACGATGTCCCAAGGCGCTGGACAGACCGATCTGAGGGTCGGGGTGGGGGAGAGGAGAGGGCTGGTGGAGAAGCAGGGAGATCGAAAGCACGGTTGAAGAGGAGGGTCTTGAGGTGGGTCTTGAAGGTGGCGAGGGAGGGGGCGAGATGGAAGGAGTGTGGGATGGACACCCGCAAGATGGACAGAAGGACTGCGGATTGGAGACCTCCAGTAAGAAAGTGATCATTAAAAGTGAAAGAGGAGGAATAGTGGGTAATATGCTTTCGGTTCTGTTTGCTAGGCAGAGAAGTAATGACAGTAGTAGTGGTTGGTCCGTTTGAAACGCAGAAGTCAGGTTAGGCAGCACGAGTGAGGTACTGGGCTAAAAGCTGATCGTTTCTGTTGAGTTTACAGCAGCCACTCTCTGTGATAGTTCTGTGATGAAGTATTGTTTTTATAGGATTGGTTGTGTCCGAGCGTTTACCGGGCAACAGTTCCTATTCAGTTTTGTATTACAGAATCAGTTGTGCCTGAGGGATTTCCGGGGCTGATCTCTGCTGTGTATGTTGAGATGTGTTCTCGGGCTTATTGTTTTGTCTGGAGTACTGAGCAATTCCTGAGTGCACGCTGTTGTTCCTCAATTATTTGATTTGTATATCTGTGTCGTTGTATGGTGCGGACTATTGTGTTGCTGCTGGCAGCATCAGCATCCACGGCTGCACATTCAACCTCACTAAGCCAGTCGGGAACCTAGGTGTCTTGCTTGTCCCTGAACTGTGCTTTCTCCCCCACATCCACTCCGTGACCAGCAGTGCCTACCACCACCTCTGCAACATTGCCAGACCCCGCCACTGGCTCACCCCTCAAAACCCTTACCCATGTATTCATCACCTCAAGGCTTGATTATGGAAATTCCCTCCTCATCGGCCTTCCCAACTCTTCCCTTCACAAACTGCAGATCATCCAAAACTCTGCAGCTTGTGTATTCTCGCACACCAGGCTCCGTGACCCCATCACTTCTACCCTCATCCTCACTTTCAATGCCATCCATGGTCTTCCCTCTCCTACCTTTCTGACAACAACAACAACTTGGATTTATATAGCGCCCTCCATGTCAGACGGTGTCTCAGAGCGCTTCACAGTAACAGATCCCGGGGCCGAGCCGGGGGAGGGAGAGGAAGGTGACCAAAAGCACGGTCGAAAAGAAAGGTCTTCAGCAGAGACCTGAAAATAGGAAGGGAGTGAGGAAGGGAGTTCCAGAGCCTCAGGGCATAGTGGTTGAAGGCACGGCTGCCAAGGGTGGAGCGGAAGACTCGGGGGACGAGGAGGAGGCCAGACCTGGAGGAACTGATCTGCTGACTCCTTACCAACCTGCCCACTCCCTCCGTTCAGCGGGCTCCGGCCTGCTCCATGTCTCCAGCCCGACCCACTCTACCAACGGTGGCCGAGCTTCGATCTTTGCCAACAAATGCTCAAACACATTCGAACGTGCCTTCGGTCGCCCTCCCACCTCTCTGCCTTCCCTCACCCACACCCATCCCTCCCCCATGCTCAGGTCCTCACCCCTGACTGTACAGTGCCTTGGACCGTCCTCCCGACGTAAAAGGTGCTCTAAAAATGTAATTTTGTTGTTGTTGTTATATGATCATATGGTTTGAATACAGATTGTTGAACTTTACCGTTTATCTTAGATATATTTGATATTAGTGGAATAAACACTATACTCTTACCACGGCCTGTCGAATTATTAATACTAGGGTAGGAATGAAGGCTATGGAGTTTTGAATGTATTTGAGCACATGTTGGCAACGAGAGAGGTAGAGAATGGAAACAAACCTTCACTTTTCTTCGATGAATCTTCCGTGTCTCCATCTCTTGCTTTATCAGCCATGCTTTAATAACTGAACAAAACAAAATTATTTTACTAAATTAGTTTCAATGAATATCCCCTTTTTTAATATATAAAAAAAAATGACTGAAGCTCCACCAGTGACCTATTGAGTAGTGTCCGTCTGACAAGCTTTCCCGCTGCTTGTCCAGCCTGGACCACCCTACCCGTTAGGGCTTTGGCTTGCGGGGTTCACAGGAGCTGAGTGGGAGGATTCCCTGCCCCCAGTGACTGGTCAGCCCTTCCATGCCCTGTCGGTGAGCCCGGCGATGCTGGACTCCCAGCCCCCAACCCAACCCAACCCTGGGCCTCAGCCCCCAACCTCAATCCCAAACACTGACCCCAATCCCACCCCCCCATCTGCAACCCCAACCTCAGACCCCACCCCCCCACATCCGCAACCCCAACCCCAATCCCACCCCCACATCCGCAACCCCAATCCCAAACACTGACCCCAATCCCACCCCCACATCCGCAACCCCAATCCCAAACACTGACCCCAATCCCACCCCCCCATTTGCAACCCCAACCTCAGACCCCACCCCCCACATCCGCAATCCCAACCCCAAACACTGACCCCAATCCCACCCCCCCATCCGCAACCCCAACCCCAACCTCAGACCCCACCCCCCAATCTGCAACCCCAACCCCAGACCTCCCCCCCCACCCCCAACCCTCAGCTCCCCAACCCCCATTCCTCAGCCCCAATCCCAGGCCCCCCCACTACCCCCAACCCTCAGTCCTCAACCAACCCTCGACCAAACCCCCCCCTTCCCCCAACCTTGAGCTCCAGCCCCAATCCCAGGCCCCACACCCCCCCCCCCCCCCCCCAACCCTCACTGACCGCCGCCGCTCTGGGTCCGGGCTGCGTTGCTAAGAGACGGCGTCACGCCGAAGCGCGTTGCCAAGGAGACGTGGGCGGGTCCCATCTGCCGCCGCCGCTGATTGGCTGGCTCGCACCCTCTCCCCGGCGCATGCGCAGACCTCCTCAAGTGGCTGTCCATGACCAGCACAGTGGGGGGGGGGGGGGAGAGTTGGTGGGGAGGGGTTGGGGGGAGAGGTGGGGGTTTGGGGGGAGAATCTGCAGTGTCTGACCTTTGTTTGGGGGGGAAAAAAAAATGGCGTTTCACCATTCTGCAGAAAGTGAGTGCGTTTCACGCACGACTGTCGCCTTTGTGAACTCTTGTGTAATTCATCTTTTTTTTCCCCCCCAGTAAACCAGCCGGCGACTTGGGTAATAACAATAGTAATAATAATAATAATAATAATCGTTGCATTTGATATGGGGATCTTCGCGTCTCCTCGACGTCTCAAAGCGCTTCGCAGGATACGCCGTAAAGTGAATTGACCGTCTAGTTGTGGGCGACGCGCGGCAGCCAATTGCGCACAGCGGCGTCCCCCCCCTACACACACAGCAGTGGATTGAGAATGACCAATTTATTATTGTTTTTGTTTTGGAGGGATTATTATTAGGCTGCGTTGGGAGTAAGGAAACTTGCCCAAGGTTTTCGCCCGTACTTAATGCAAGGGGTACATTGCACGAGATTGAAAGCCCGTCCCAGAATAGCCTGAGTTCAAATCCATCCTTTTGACACCCACCAATTTCAACAGATTGAATGAACTCTCTCATCCCCTCCCTTTTCTGTTTCCCCCTCTCTCTCTCTCTCTCCTCCCCCACCAACCCGCCCTCTCTGCCCCCACCTCCGAACCACCACCACAAAAACTGCTTTAGGTTTAAATAGATAGGCCTGCAATTGCTCACGCTGTTAAGTCTTGAGAACGTTGATAAGGTTGGGCATACATTTTTGAAAGTCCTTGAAATATTTTTTTTAAAAAAACAGGATGCCTCTTCGTTTTTAAGAGCTAAAAATAAGGAAAAAAGAGGAGTTAGAGAGGAATTAAAATTTTGTGCGCTCTGTCTTCAATTTCACAACTGAGATTTCAGATCCTGATTGTGACATCTGCAATTCCTGTGGTAGAAATGGACAGATATAGGCGTTCCTCTCGTGGGGAAAACATTGCTCCTTATTGTGCCTCCAACTCTAGTAACTATCTGGGGGTTACATGGGTACATTTGTGTCTCTCTCAGTACCAAAAAAAATTGGTCACTCAATCCACAACAGTTTATGCACAATTAACTATCGCGTTTTGCCCACAAAATACACAGTCAATTCACCTTACAATATATTCTGTGAAGCGCTTTGAGACATCTCAATGACGTCAGACTGAGTTCAAAACCTTGATCAGGGTCTTGAAACCACAAACTTCTGACTTAAGAGTACTATCAACCGAGCCTCCTGGCCAACAATCCCCCAAATAAAATTGGTCACATACTCCACAACTGGTTGTTGGACACCGCTGTGTGCAAACTGGCTGCCTCATTATGCCCAGAATACACAGTCAATCCACTTTACAATATATTCTGTGAAGCGCTTTGAAACTCTCAATATAAGGTGCTATATCAAATGCAAGGATAATTATTATTATTATTAGCTCGAGAGTAATCTGCAGCCAGATGAGAACTTCCTCCAGCTGAGCAAGTGAGTGGCTGATTGATTTGAGTGATTAATTGATTGAGCAAATGATTGATTTATTGAGCAAGTGGTCGAGAGCAGTTTTTGAGATCCACTTCTATGAAGGAATAATATTGTACCTGGACAAAGATAAGTTACAAAAAAACACCAGATTTGTGAATGTAGACTGATGAAACGGCTCTGTGTTAACAGAACAGAAACACTACAAACTAAAGCTTAAGCTTCCCATAAGACGGTTTGACTGAAGTGCAGAGCCAGTGGATCAGAAGTGAAACTGACTGATGTTCACTTGCCTCTTGCATTCTCTCTGCGGTTTCAACAACACAGAGGAACAAACAGTCAATTCAATTACTCTGCTTGTTTGACGGACATCAAAGCCTGGATGAGCGCAAATTTCCTGCAGCTGAAGGTCAGCAAGATAGACTCCTTGGCTCCCGTCAACATCTTCTCTCCAGCGGGTCTGAACTCAACCTCCCCAGCGAAATGATAAATGAAATGTTCCCTATTGGGAATACAGGCAGCTCATTCCCGTTAAAGAGTACAGGCAGCAGTCGCTTTCTTATATTGAATCGTTGAGCTGCCTGTTTGATGTAACCACTGCTGTGTGTTGCCTTGGCCTGCAGTACACCTTTATATATGCTTTGACTGTCACCCGAAGGATGGGGTTGGAGCAATGTCCTCCATCCCTCAATCTTGCCTCCTCCTTGCCCATCTTCAGATCGCACCTGAAGACCTTCCTCTTCGAGCGTGCTTACGGACACCTTCCACTGTCCTCCCTCCGGCTCAGCGTCGAGCTCCAGCACAGTTAAGCGCTCCGAGATGCAACCCCACAGTATAAATTCTATCATCAATACCATCACATCTCAATCCTCATCAAATTACGTGTGCAATGTGCAATTAGGCTGACCTAGCAGAGCACACACAGCGTTGCAGTTACACAATTTCCTGTTTTATTTTTCAAGCCCAAACAGTTTTAACATCAGATGCACACACATCTCGTTCCCGGCTATCTTCAGAGTGTAAGATTGGAAGGAAAAAAAGTCAGTCACACTTCAGCACTGCAACAAACGAGTCACGTCAAAACAGTCAGTGTGGCACAGAGCAAAAGGAAATCCGTGTGGATTGTAAATCTGTTAAACCTTCTGGGTCTTTGCAACAGAAGTACCAGGTGCTACGAGAGAAAAAGTGTTCCACCATTCTACAGAAAGTGAGTGTGTTTCACGCACGACTGTAGACTTTGTGAACTCTGTGTAATTCATCCTTTCCCAGTAAATCAGCAATGACTTGGATACACTGAATTATATTGAAAGTATATCCAGAATAGCCTGAGTTCAAACCCATTCTTTTACGCCAACCATTTTCAACAAATTGGATAAACTCACTCACTTCCTCTCTCTCCCCCACTCACTCACCCGCCAAATCACCACCACAGAGAGGCAGGCTGCCACTCGACACCCCGAGAGCTGAAACACGGGGCAGGAAGACTGTGAAAAGGGAACAAAATAATAGTTCAGGAAGAAGACAAGTAAGAAACTGCACCAAAAAAATCCTCAGTGCTAAAAAAATAGATTCAATAAAACAAAATCCCCCAAAAAACTGCCTTAAGTTTTAATAGAAAGGCCTACAATTGCTCACTGTGTTAAGTCTTAAGACCATTGTGCATAATTTTGGAAAGTTCTAAAAATTCTTTTTTAAAAAAAACCTGGACACAGTTGTTTTTTTTTTAAGAGCTAAAATAGGAAAAAAACAAGTTCAAACTTCTGCGCTGTGTTTCCAATTTCACGACTGAGATTTCGGATCCTAATTGTGACGTCTGCAACTCCTGTGGTAGAAGTTGGTAGAAATAGGACTCCATGTTCCTCTGGTGGGGAAAACGCTGCTCCTTATTGTGCCTCCAGCTCGAGAGTAATCTGCAGCCAGATGAGAACTTCCTCCGGCTGAGCAAGCGAGTGGCTGATTGATCGAGCGAGTGATTGATTGAGCGAGTGGTCGAGAAACAGTTTTCGAGATCTACTTCTATAAAGGAATGATATTGCACCTGGACAAAGACAAATTACAAAGAAAACATATTTGCAAATGTAGATTGATGAAACAGCTCTGTGTTAACAGAACAGAAATGCTGCAAACTGCAAACGAGACAGTGGGCCCGTTGTGGACCTGACTGATGTTCGCTTGCCTCTGGCATTTTCTCTGTGGTTTCAACAAACAGTCAATTCAATTATTAACAGTGAATGCAGTGGAACATAATCGCAACTACTGTAAAAAACCCACATTTGATGCAACAGGTTTTCCCCACAAATAAACCGACATTAATGCAGATTAACATGCCTGCAGCTAAATGCAACACGCACACATTGAATGCATCAGAACATACCCCAACAATCCTCTTCCACTCCATCGATGAGGTGTAAGGCCGAGGTGCAACTTCTTTCCTGTTCGAAGCACTGTGATACTCAGCGGTCTCTGTGAGCAACATAGCAGATAAAACAAGAGACGAGATAATAATATTAATAATAATCCTTGCATTTGATATAGCGCCTTATCACGTGGTTGAGACGTTTCAAAGCGATTCACAGGATATACTGTAAAGTGGATTAGTTGTGTATTTTGTGGGCGAAACACGGCAGCCAACTGCACACAGCAGTGTCCGACAAACCATCGTGGACTGAGTGACCAAATTTTATTGGGGGGGGGGATTATTACCCCTAGAAATTTTCCTAAGATTTTACCCCATCCGGGAAACGAACCCAGGTCCTCTCTGTTGCGAGGTGAGTGCTTTAACCTATGCTATGAAACTCCAAAACAGCTTCTGACTGTCTGTCAAGCACACATCAGATAACCGGCACAGAAACTCTTAACGATTCCTGGGCCCCAAATGCTCAGAGTTCTCTAGGATTGCATGTCGAAATTGTCTGATATATATTCTTCCTGTAACCTGTTTGCCTAGTTCCCTGTCAATAGCTGTTATCGGCATTGCTTGTGCGTACTCACTGTTTCACTGTGCTGCACGACACTGGCGATATTCTGCAGGTTTTGGAAGTTCTGTGTGTTGACGGTGCCAAATTCAACAATCTCATCACCGGGTAGCAAACCCTGGAAAACGAGATGAGGATTCCTCAACGTGTTAAATAAAACTCCCCGTCTCTTCACCCTGGTCGTATTGCAGGGGGAGAGGGGTCGGGGGAGGGGATGTTGGGGTGGGAGGGTTTGGAAGGAGGGGGGTTAGGATGAAAAGAGTTTAGGGGTGGGAGGGGAGCTGGGGGTTTGATTGTTGCCAGACTATCGTCTGTGACGCAGTTTTCCCGGAATACCTACGGCGACACTGGCCGGGGAGCCTGGGGCCACCATGTCCACTTTGGCGAAGGCCCGCAGTGGGGGGCTGGCGTCCGGCATCACGGCCTCCATCTGTGAATCGGTCGCGTCCAGCAGTCGCTTCTGTCGCTCTCGTGCGTGGAGCCCATGTAGCGCCTCCTCGATCCTGGTCATCAGCTCCTTGTGGTCGTTCTGCAGGCCTTCCAGAGAGGGAACACACGAGAGGGAATGGGTTGTAGGGGCAACATGTTGGGAGGAACACATGAGGAGGAACACATGTGAGGAAGAACTTATTGAGGGGGGGGGACATATCAGGGGAGGAAAGCCATCACGGATCACACATTCCTCCAAGACGTGTGTCAGCCTGGCTCTGGCGGCACTACTCTTGCCTCTTAGACAGAAGGTTGTGCTTTCAAAACCCCATGTCCATTAGGATTTGGAATCACACAGTGTAAGCTGACGCTCCAATGCAGCGCGGGGGGGGTGGGGGGCGTGGCATGGTCAGAAGTGCCATCCTTAAGATGAGACATCAGACCGAGGTCCTGTCTGTGTCTGTTCAGGTCAATGTTACGAGATCCCGAGACACTATTGGAAAAGAGAAGGGAATTTCTCTCTCCCAATGTCCTGGCCAACGATACCCCAAATAAAGAAGTGGGTGCTAACTCCATGGCTGTTTGTGGGACGTCGCTGTGCACAACTGGCTGTTGCGTTTCATCCACAAAATACACAGTTAATCCACTTTACAGTATGTCCTGTGAAGCGTTTTGAGACGTCTCAGCAATGCGACAAGGCGCTGTATGCAAGGATTATTATTATTATTATCGTATTCCCAACACTCTACAATACGACTCACAGATGATGTTGTGTCGCGCCGTTCGGACCTGGTAAATATCGATGTCAGTCCGCGGGTATCCCTCCACATCAACCAAAGGCTGCTCCATCCCAGCGTCCTTTTGCTGTAACCAAGTCGCATAATCAACAACAACTTAACTAGTCCCCCGCTCTGGGGAACTCACTGTCAACAAACCACCCCTCACCCACCCCCAATTACACACACTCCCATAGGACCTGGAATAGCCACTCAGCCCCTTAATCCTGTTCCGCCATTCTATAAGATCATGGCTGATCTGTACCTCAACTCCAATTACGTTCCTTTGTTCCATATCCTTGATACCCCGACCTAACAAAAATCTATCCACCTCAGTCTGGACAATGTGAATGCATCCAACATCCACGGCCTTCTAAGGAGAGAGTGCCCGATTTCCACTACCTTCTGCCTCCTGAAACCCCTCCCACTTACGAAACTTTCAGTCGACGGCTAACCTTTTTTTTTAAACGCTCTGTGACAGCCTCCCGACGTCACATTATGTCAACGTAAGTTGTGGTGTTGATGCAAACGGGCTGTGGAAAGCGTGTCAGCACATTGCAGGACGTCTGGGCTGTGAATTATATACATGTCCTATTGACACGTCTCAAAGCGCTTCACAGAAGATACTGCAAAGTGGAGTGACTGTGTATTTTTGGGGGGCGAAACATACAATCAATTCACTTTACAGTATATTCTGTGAAGGAGGATAAGGGGAGAATAAAAGTGTCCCTTTGAGTTCAGTCCCCACCCAGTGACATTTCCTTTTTACAAAAAATACCCTGTCACTGGGTGGGGGGCGGGGGGGGGAGGTGGCGGTATGTATGTGGGGGGGGGGATGCAGTGTGTATGTATGTGTGTGTGGTGGGGGCAGTGTGTATGTGTGGGGGGGAGTGCAGTGTGGGGGTCATTGTGAGGGGGGGTGAGAGGGAGAGTGGGGGGTGCAGGGTGGGAGGGGTCACTGTGGGGGGGTGAGAGGGGGTGTGGGGGGGTGCAGGGGGTCACTGTGGAGGGGGTGTGAGTGGGGGAAGTGGGGGGGTGCAGGGTGGGGGAGGTCACTGTGTGGGGGTGTGTGAGAGGGGGTGTGAGAGGGGGTGCAGGGTGGGGAGGGGTGCAGGGTGGGGGGGTCACTGTGTGGGGGAGGGGTGCAGGGTGGGGGGGGCACTGTGTGGGGGTGTGAGAGGGGGTGTGGGGGGAGGGGTGCAGGGTGGGGGGGGGCACTGTGTGGGGGGAGGGGTGCCAGGGTGGGGGGGCACTGTGTGGGGGGAGGGGTGCAGGGTGGGGGGGGCACTGTGTGGGGGGAGGGGTGCAGGGTGGGGGGGGGCTGGTGGGGGAGGGGTGGGGGGGGGGGGCACTGTGTGGGGGGGGGGGGGTGGGGGGGGGCACTGTGTGGGGGAGGGGTGCGGGGTGGGGGGGGGCACTGTGTGGGGGGAGGGGTGATGGGGGTGGGGGGGGGGTCACCGTGGGGGGAGGGGGAGGGTAACGGGGTGTATGAAGCTCAGCGCCGTCTCCTCACCGTCTCCAACACCTCGTAATAAGCTCTGATCTGCGCCTCCACCGCGTCTTTCCGCTCCACCAGTCGCTGCACCGCGGCGGCCGTCAGCGGCTCCTTCTCCGCCGCCATTGCTCCCGCTCCCGGGGGCCTCCCTACCGCGGGCCGCGGCGGACAAACCTCTCCCGCTCCGGGCCACCGCCGCTCAAAACGCGACCGCGACGCCACTACCACCACCACCGCCGCCGTCGCCGCAGCAGCTCGAAATACTGGCGAGAGATCACGTGGTTAGTCACCCATCCACCTGAAGGCACTGGAATGCAATGATCATTTGTTTATTTGTTTGTTTGTTTATTTGTTTGTTTGTTTGTTTGTTTGTTTGTCCTTTTTTTTATTTGGCAAAGGTTAAGTTGTCGCCGGCAACTAATAATAATAATAATAATATTCCTCGCATTTGATATAGCGCTTTTCACGTCGTGGAGGACGTCCCAAAGCGCTTCACAGAACACACTGTAAAGTGAATTGACTGTATATTTGTGGGCGAACGCGGCGGCCGATTGCGCACAGCAATGTCCCACAAACAGTCGTGGGTTGAAAATGATCAATTTATTATTGTTGTTGGTTTTGGAGGGATTATTATTAGGCTCTGTGTGTGGAGTAAGGAAACTTGCCCAAGGTTTCGCCCTCTGCCTGGAATTGAACTCAGGTCTCTCACTTGCACAGCGAGTGCTCTAACCACTGAGCTACAGGACTCCACAGACTGCGGCTTGCATCCACCTCGCGCCCCCTTTCCCGCCCCCTTTTCAGCCTCGCTCGGCGCTGCAGACCGCGCCGCGGGCTGTCACCGGCGGTCACGGTCCGCTCGCCGGCCGGTCGGTCGGTCGGTCGGGGCCGGTCCTCTCCGCCAGGCTCCGCTGGCTCCCGGTCACGGCATGGATCCGCTTTCGAGGTCCTCTCGCTCGTCTACAAATCCCTTCGTGCCCGGACACCTCTTTCGAGCTGCTCGCTCGGGGTCACTGTCAAGCGCTCCATGGCGCCACTCCACGCTTGAGGGCTCCACATAAATGCAATTTGCCGTTGTTAATAACAAAGCTTTGGCCACTAGTAACAATCGTCGTATTTCACGCGGCAGTGCCTTTCACATCAGAGGGACAAAGAGCTTCACAAGGTTCACTGTAAGGTGTAGCGACTGTATGTTTTGTGGGTGAAACGTGGCAGCCAATTTTCAGTCAGCACACAGTCAGCACACCTGGGGAATTGTTGGCCAGTTAGCAGGAGAAACTCCCTTCTCATATCAAGTCGTGTCATGCCCTTAGTTCCCAATATTCGTCAACTTCAGCCCAACCCAACCTCATCTGAGATCTGCAGATTAGAAGTTACTTTTTTTTCAATCCAACTTGTTTTTTTCTCTCTCTTCCTCTCTGCACCGAGGGGCAATGAACAAAGTCAAACCATCGCACGGTCAGGTGAATGTTATAGTTTTATTTTTATTTTCACAGCACTGGAACTTTTATTTTCCCTCCTGGAATTTCAAGACAACATTAGGGTGGTCGTGCTCTGTCTGAATGCACCAGGGCCTGAACATCAACAAAAATTACATTTTTATAGCACCTTTCACATCGGGAGGACGTCCCAAGGTGGTGGACGATAAGTGCTTCACAAACACCTGCCTTCCACAGTTACATGACATTCACCAGGGCAAGTGGTCTCCTTTCCAGTCCAGGAAATGCTCGCTTTTATCCGAAAGACTTGTCATCACTTGAATGAGGCCACAGATACTATCCTCTACGGATAACGGTGCCTGATGAAAGGAAACAATCAACAAGTTGGTAAAACAGGGGTCACTGAATGTGTGGAACATGTGGTGGCAGATTATGGCAGCAAACTATGCGAGTTATTTGGCACGGAGGCAGAAACTCAATGTTAGGTTCGCCGGAAAGAGACTTTACCCAATACAGGTGGTATGAATTACAGATCTTCTAATATCATATACAATTCAAAGGTTAATGGTTTAACACATACAATTATTATATCGTTAAATTACATTAAAGCAATAAGATTCAACAAAACCGATATTGCCCGATTCCATCGGGGGAGGCGCTGAGCACCAACTGCCTCACAACTGTTCCTCCTACAATAATTCCAACTATTCCAAAGTTACATCTTTCTTTTATGTGTGCCTAACTCTCTCTCACGCTGGGTGATCATGCTCATATTACAGAGATTGCCCCTAACCTTTGCAGGCTACTTTGCAGAGAGAGAGAGATATGGACAACTTCTAGACAGCCTTCTGGTGTCTTTAGCCCGATTGCTCATTATCTCAGAGGAGTGAACATATTCCATTAAAAATAAGAAATGTAATCAGAAGCTGACCTCAACCAGTCCAGTAAAACTATTTTTAACCCCTGCTAAGCTAGTCATTAAATCAAACCAACCTTATTAAAGGATTATGGGTAGGTTACGTTCTAAATATATATAAAGACTAATTAAAAACCTTAAAAACAGTAAGCATCACAAATATAATCTTACACCAGCCCAAAGACCCTCGGGCAGAATGACACCCACAGAGTAAGTTATACACTCGGTCCACATCCCATTATGCTCTCATGGGATACAGTATATAGTTTGGGACTTGGCATGTGCGTGTGACTGCCAGGATGGTGGAAGACGAACTGGATGGACCCAGATTTGTCCCCTCCTTCCTAACCTCAGGTCATGCCTGAAGATCTTCCTCTTCAATCATATTTATGGTCCCCTCACCCCACTCACCATGGCTTGGGTTCGTGCTCTGCTACTGTCAAGCCCTCTGGGACACTACCCTGGATGAGGAGTGCTGTGTAAATGCAAATTGTTGGTGGTCTTCTTTTGTCCAGCAACTCTTATGTTCTTTATGTATTTCCCGTCCTTTTTACCTCATTCCCACCCATATCCGTTTGGACCCAGCTGGGGTGAAGCGCAGCATAAAGGATTCCGTCAGGGTTCAGTTGTTTAGCCAGACACTGGGTGAACATGTTCACAGCAGCCTGCAGAGATATAAGACACAACAGCCAGTCACTACACAAGAGTGATACACACAGTGATGGAGCTCAGTACATACAAGCCAGCAACTGCACCTTGTTCCTCCATGGAGGCAATCAATGCTACTACTAATATTACTAATTATAATCCTTGCATTTGATATAGCGCCTTACCACGTCGTTGAGACTTCTCAAAGCGCTTCACAGAATATTTTACAAACACTGTATTTTTGGGCAAAAAATGGCAATCAGTTGCGCACAGAATGAGTCATAAACAGTTGTGGATTGATTTTTTTTGGAAGGTTTATTCCTCCTGGAAAGCGATCGCCAATCGACCAACAACTGGGTTCCTATATACAGTACTGCTGGGTGTGTGTGTGTGTGGAGTAAGGAAACTTGCCTCAGTTTTCGGGCTATATCCTATGGAGTCCTGTAGTCAGCTTAGCACATGTAATATTTTTTTAAACCCCCTGCTTTGTTGGTTCAAAACAGATACAGAATAGAATACTTACACCACACAGCCAGTTCAATGTTCTTCTAAACGATAGCATTGGTAGCCCCAGCAATTTCCTCATCAAACTGAGTGAAAACAATCCAAACATTCCTGCTCTTGCCTGTGGAGGAGAAGAGCCCCCTCGTCGGGACACTGACCTGCAGGGAACGTGGCTACTTCATGAGGGGTTAAACTGAGGTCCCGTCTGCCTCTACAGCTGAGGAAACAAGAGGGAGATACACTCTCCTGGTGTCCCGGACAACCATCCCGCAGGGTAGTGGTTAGAGCACTCGCCTCACAAGCGAGAGGATCTGGGTTCGATTCCCAAGCAGGGCAAAACGTTCGGCAAGTTTCCTTACACCATACACCTCTGTTTACTTAGCAATAAGTAGGATCGATCGGTGGATCGCTTTTCTTGGGTAATAATCCCTTCAAAAAAATACTAATAATTTGGTTACTCGATCCACAACTGTTTGTGGGACACTGTTGTGCGCAATTTGGTCCGCGTTTCACCCACAAAATACACAGTCAATTCACTCTACAGTATATTCTGTGGAGTACTTTGAGACGTGATAAGGCGCTGTATCAAATGCAAGGATTATTATTATTATGTCATTTTGTACAGAAATCGCATTTGCCTTCTAGACCCCTAGAGTAATACATGTGGATGTGATATAATACTGCTCCTTCAGCCACCACTCCTGAAACTCTGGAACCCTCTCCCTCTATCCCTCTGCCTTGCTCCCGCCTTACTCCCTCTTTCCCCAGCTTCAGGTCCCGCCTGAGACCTTCTTCTTCGATCGTATTTATGGTCCACTCCCTCCACTCCCACCGGCTCAGCATCGTGCTCCGCCACTGGGATGCTGCCCTGCATGAAGGGCGCTAGATAAATGCAAGTTGCTGTTGTTGTTGGGCCACAGTAATATGCATCCCCCTAGGCTGGGAAGCACTCACCTTGCTGGTCTTGTAGGAGTACGCATCATCGGGGCCCTTCACGTCTATGTTCAACTCCAGGGAGCCCAAGATGGAGGACATGTTGATCACAGCTGCTTTGCTGCAACTCAGACCCTTGAAGTTGCTCAGCGCAGCCGCTCGCTTCAGAGTTGGCACGAAAGCCTGGAAATAAGTAAAATCACGTCTCAAAGACACTTCACACAATGAGATTAATGTGTGGGTGGGTGGTGGGGGGATGGGGTGGAGTGTGCGTTTGTGAGTATAACACTGACTGATTGTGTGTGTGTATGGGGGTGAGGGAAATAGACCTATTGTGTGTGTGTGTGTGTGTTTTGGGTGGTGGGGGGGGGGTGCAGAGTGTCAACGTGCACTGATTAATACCCGAAGACGACTAAGGGTGCTTCAACTCTCCTCTCGACTCTCTACCCCTCCTCGCTCCCTCCCTTCCCTCCCCTCACCCTGACCATTTCCCCCCAATGCTCGGGTCCCGACCCAACTGTACAGCGCCTTGGGACGTCCTCCCGACGTGAAAGGCGCTCAATAAATGGAATCTTGTTGTTGTTGTTGTTGTTGTAAGGGGACAAAGGGGCTCTCGCTCTGTGCTGGCCAATGTCCCTGACTCACTTACCTTGGCCATCATTATTGGTGCCACTATATTGGTTGTGAACGTCTGCTCCATGATTTCGGCAGTCAGGGTTTCCAGTGTGTCGCAGGTGGCTATCCCCGCATCATTAATCAACAGGTTCAGCCCACCCTTCTCCAGCACCTTCTCCACCTGCTCCACACACTCTGCGATACTCTGAGAGTCGGTCACGTCTTTTTTTTAAAACCCCCCCCAAAAAAACGTGATTACAATAAAGCATTTTATAATAATAAACGGACACATTTGATATAGTGCTTTGTCACGTCGTCGAGATGTCTCAAAGCGCTTCACAGGGTATACTGTAAAGTGGATTGAGTGTGTATTTCGTGGGTGAAACACGGCAGCCAATTGTGCACAGCAGTGTCTCACAAACAATCGTGTTTTTTTTTTTACAAGTGAGAGGACCCGGGTTCGATTCCCGGCTGGGTGAAACCTCAGGCGAGTTTCCTTACGCCACACACGTGCCTCAGTTTTACCTCGCGATAAGTTGGAACCCGGTTGTTAGTCGATTGGCAGATCGCTTTCTGAGGATAATAATCCCTACCAAGAAAATTTGGCCATTTGACAAAGACGATTAAAGATGTAAATTAAAATAACAACTAATTGAATACGGACATTCAACACTCACCCAGCTTCACCACTATCACGTTGGGGTGCTTTTCTGCAATGTTCTTGAGATCCTAGGTGACATTGAGATGGATATGGTCAGCCGACTGGACACACACAACCCAAACCTTTCACACAGAGAAACGTCTCGATGGGTTTCCCAGGGGGAGATACATTGGAAATGGAGTGAGTTCTGGGGGGGGTGGGGGCGATCGCGGGAGCTAACCTATGCCCCTCAACACAACAACAAATTACATTTGCGCTGCGCCTTTCACGTTGGGAGGATATCCCAAGACACTGGACAGTCAGGAATTAGCACCCAAGCTGGGGTTTGGGATCAAGAGGGGTGGAGGGTAGGGAGGACAGGGAGACACACACACAAAGCTCAGACCCTCACACTCTTTCTCTCACACACACTAATACACACACACACACAGAGCTCAGATCCTCCCGTACGCATACATAGACTTGATACGCACAGTGACTGACAAAACGGACACATATCCACACACTGAGAACTCAGACCTTCTCACATTCACACACTGTGTAGGCAGACACACGCACACAGACACACACAGTGACACACGCTCACTCTGACTCTGGGACCCTCAGGCTCTCTGCAGCCAACGAACAGGACCCGCGGTGATCGCTCACTGTCCACCAGCTGGCGGATCAGCTCCAGTCCGATCCCACGGTTCGCTCCAGTCACCAGGGCAGCTCCAAGCAGGATGTTAGCCATCCTATCCCACTGACTTCTGCCTGGGAACGGGGAGGGGAAGAGGGAGTGAGGGGAGGGAGAGAGGGAGGAGCAGAGAACGAGAGGGAGGGAGGAAGAGCAAAGAGAGAGGTGAAAGAGGAAAAGCGAGGGAGAGGTGGAACGAGGGAAGGAGGAAGAGCAGAGATGGAGAGAGAGAGGAAGGAAGGAAGAGGGAGAGGAAGAGCAGAGAGAAGGAAGAAGGGAGGGAGGAATTGCAGAGAATTACAGAGAATTGCAGAGGGAGCGGGGGTGAGATGGAAAGATGGAGAGTGAAGGAGGAGGAGCAGAGGAGGAGCGGGAGACAGGGGCTAGAGAGAAGGAGAAAGAACAGAGAGGAGGGAGACAGAGAGCTCCAGGCTCCTCTGGTCACACAGACAGACCGAGACTCAGTGACACTGACAGACTCACACTGACAAGTGGAACCCAGTCACTGCAGCCAACCCCAGATGCTGCATTCACATCCCATGGAGCAATAATAATCCTTGCATTTGACGCAGCGCCTTATCACGTCGTCAAGACGTCTCAAAGCGCTTCACAGGATACAGTGTAAAGTGTAGTGACTGTATGTTTTGTGGGCAAAATGTATCAGCCAATTATACCCGGATTAAACACCGTGCTGGTGGACAAGGGAAAGGAGTCTCTCTCTCTTGTTGGACGAGGGAGGGAGCGAGGAAGAGTGCGAGATAGAGGGATTCTGGGGAGGGTATTTCAGGGAGCGGAGTGGGGGGAGGCTGGGGGCGCGGAAGAGAGAGAGACAGTGGCTGAAAGTTCAGCTATCAACATAAGATCGGAAATTAGATTCGGGGAAATGTGGTCAGAACAAGAGCAGAAGACACGGATACAAATTCCACGGAGCTGAGGGTCCTTCACGCAGGGAAGTGTCCCAGAGCGCTCGCCAGTGGCGGAACACAATGCCAAGCCGCTGGGAGGTGACCGACCGTAAGCACAGTCGAAGAGGAAGGTCTTCAGGCGTGACCTGAAGATGGAGAAGGCGAGGGTCAAGGCGGAGGGACAGAGGGAGAGTGGTTCAGTGTTTCGAGGTGTAGTGTATATGTATATATATTCACCCCAAAATAAACAACAAGATGCAGTTTATCAGAAAAGGTCAGTATATTTATGGATCGTTTATATAAAAAAGGTTCTATGGTACAACGTTACATCGTAAATGAATTGACCCCTTCCTCCCCCCCCCCCCCCACCCCCCCACCAAAAAAAATATGAACAGATAAATTTACAAGTGAAACACAACTACGGAACACATTCCACTTTTCAACGGCGATTTCAGAGAGACTCCCCGGCGGGTGGTTCCTGTTTGCACGCTCCAGAGGAAATTCTCCGCACATCAGTCTGGGAGGCGCGAGGACACAAAAATAATTAACCCCCGCACTGCCAAAGCCGAGAGCGTCTCCAAATCTGTAAGTCGCTCTCTTGCCTTTTTTCTTGCTCGCGCACGCACACACTCACTCACATACGAGCACCCCTCAAGGACACCGCAACCTGCAACCCCTTCCCACCCTCTCCCGCAAAAGAAACAACCCGCCCGTATCCGCCAAGGGTTCACCCTTTCACTACCAGGCAGCAAGTGACGAGAAGGAATTTAATTCAAGGGGTGGGGGACATAGCTTTGAGCAAGAGTTGGAGAAGCAAGTAAGCAAAGAGAAACAAACACCCCACACACCCCCCCCACCCCCCAAAAAAACCTAGGATTTGTGAATAAATATATATTTTACACTCAATGTTTGGATAAGAAATGATGCTGATTTTTCACTATATAGATTTGTATGAAAATAATCCATGTGAAATCGATCATCAGATGACAAATCTGACCGATCGCTCACTCGGGGGGCGAAGGGGGGGGGGGTGGGGGGCGCAGAGGGGAGTGGAGGGTCTTCTTCTCCCTCAGCAGTGGATTGAGCTGGTTGTGTAATTTAGCCGGGAATCACCGGGAACGGAAGGGTTAGAACGGAAATAGCAAAGTGTAGTAAATGAGGATTTTTTAAAAAAAACAAGCCAAAATGAGCAAGTTTTTTTTAAATAATAACCCTTTATTAGGTTCTGAGTCTCCCTTACAGTGTTTTTTTGTTTTTTGAGAAAAAATATATATTACAGTGGATATAAAGGAGGGGTGTGTGTGTTCGTGTGTCCAGAATGCAGTTTACATGGCTCTCAGATCGCACTCACTTTCTCCCTCCACCGTACCCACCGAGATAGATAAAATAATAATTATAATCCTTGCATTTGATACAGCGCCTTTTCACGTCTGAAAGCGCTTCACGGAATATACTGTAATGTGGAGTGACTGTGTATCTTGTGGGCGAATCGCGGCAGCTAATTGAGCACAGCAGTGTCCCACAAACAGTCGTGGATTGAGAGTGCCCTCAGCAATAGCTCGCGACGCGAAAGGCGAAAGGCGCAATTTGCTGTTGTTATTCTGCGTCACCTTAAATTTTAAGTCAAAAAGCACCGGGTGGTGGGTCGGGCGGCGGAGATCAATACGGACAACTATAAACACACACAACGCTTCGACTGAATTTCAACCGCAGGCTTCGCCCTTTTTTGTACAAACTCTTCTTCTCTCTTCCAAATAAATACAATTTGCACAGTCAGTCGTCAAGGGACGAGAGAGAAGAGAGAGCGAGAGAGAATGAGAGAGAGAAAAAAAAGAGAGAGCCTGACCATTGTTTTTTTTTCAAAGCATTTTTTTCCGGACTGTATTTTTTTTTAATGCTTCTTCTAAATCGATAAGAGGTAATATTTTGTACAGAATTTACAGGATACTAAGCTTGACACAAGCTGAGAAAAAAAAAAAATCACTGGCAGCCCATTGTTAAACATCCTTTCCTCCATTCGGACTGTTTATCTCCGCTAGTTAAGAGCCGATCCCCTTTTTTATTTTTTGACAGCCCTGAATTAGAAAAGTGACTTCTCTTTATAATAAATTATTTACAAGCTTCCGAAAAATACAAAGGAACCGGTTTTCGGGGAAGGGAGGGGGGAGAGAGAGAGAGAGAGAGAAGGGGGGGAGAGGAGGAGCGGGGAAAAAAAAAACAGTGAACAAAAACTTTCTCGTTCTTTTTCTTTTCCCCACTCCCTCCCTCCCTCCCTCCCTGTTTGTTTGTTTTTCGGAAAAAAAAATGTTTCCACAAGAAACAATTTTCAGAGAGGAGAAAGTTCTGGAGGTGCTATTTACACGGTGGGTGGATTGCTTTTCTGTAAAAGTATTGTGGGGAGGTTTGCACTTTGATTTATTTTGTCTCGTTTCCCTCTCCCCCTTACATATTGTTTTTAAACCTCTCTCTTTTTATTTTAAACGTTGACACTTTTTTTTTTGACATGATCCCTGAAAAAAATAATGAATGGCAGGGAGTAGGGGTGGGGGGGGGAGTGGGGTGTGGAGGGGGGGGGGGAGAGGGAGAGGGACAGAGCGGGAAGGGAGAGGAGAGAGATGTTCTGAAATTATTCTTCTCAGAAGTTACAATTTTTTTTAAACAAAAACTTTTGAATTCTTTCCTCTGCACAGGCTCTCGCATTCGGACACACACACGCATGTACGCTGACAGGCATATGCACACAGACACACACAGGCACGTACGCACAGACATGCAAGTGCACCCAGATGCACGCGCACGCGTGCGCACCCAGATACACGCGCACGCGTGCGCACCCAGATACACGCGCACGCGTGCGCACCCAGATACACGCGCACGCGTGCGCACCCAGATACACGCGCACACATGCGTGCACACAGATACACACACACATGCGTGCACACACACACAGGCACACAAATGCCTGTGCACACACAGGCACATGCACACACACACACACACACGTACACTTCCGTCACTCTCAGCCCAGATGCAGATAGAAATTATTTCTGTACAATTATACACAGATACACATCTCTCCTACCCATCCCGGGTGTGGATATTTGATTGGATCGGGAGGGGGGGGAGAGAGGGGGGGACAGAGAGGTGGGGAGAGAGGGGCTGACATTTTTATACAGAGCTCATGATCAATCTGTCAACGTGGAATTGTGTAATAAAAAGGGAATATAGTGCACAAAGCTAAAGTCAGGCGCCCGGCAGTTTGAGGAAGAGAGAAAAAAAATATTTTTATAAAAAGAGAGAGGGCGGGTGGTGGTGGTGGGGGGGGGCGGGGGGGGGGGGGGGAGAGAGGAAACCAGGAAAATAAAGCATTTTAAAAAAGCACCAAAAACGTGTACTAAATGCAAATCCTCCCTCCCCTCCCGGGGCCCTGCCCCCTGTCTGCCCCGTCCCTCTCCACCCCACGGGAGGGGCTTCGGCACCGCCCAAGGGGGCCACCAAGACCTGCCCTGTCCCCCGGCTTCAAGTACTGTATTCTGACTGGCCGCCCGCCCGCCTCTTCACATTTTTGTTTAACTCCATCTCACGTTAAAAATAAAGGAGAGGAACTCGCTCGGGAGGAAGGGGAAAAGTAGCAGCATTTATGAATGGGTCAAAATGTAGGTCGGTCGGTCTCCCTCCTCCCCTGTACCCCCTCCCACACTCCAGGGCAGGGAACGATTGACACAAGGGGGTGAAAGGAGGAAGGTGTGACTCGGTGGTGGGGGGGGGAGGAAGGTTTGAGAGGGTGTGGGGGGCTGGTGGCCTACAGGACTTGGAAGAACTTTTAAGTTTCTTTCATGACGTGATGTGACGGATGGGAGGGCAAGAAAGACAAGAGAGTTTCACACCAGTTTTACTGGGGAACAGTCAGACCTTCAAGTGCAGTCCTGACCCCATCCTCTCTTTCCCCTTCCCCGCACATATACAGACAAACACACACAGACAGCCACCCCATCCCCTGTCTGTGTGTTTTGGGGTGCCCCCCCCCCCTCTCTTGTCTCTCCAGAATGGGGGGTGCGGGAGTGGGGGGGGAACTCTGCCAACATTGGCTCAGTTTGTCAGCCCAAGGCACTGGGGATCTGGGTCTGACCGAAACTGCCTGCCCGTGCCCCCCGCCCCTCCTCTCCCCCCTCAGTTGAGGGTCCCGCGGCAATGCTCAGCTCCGCACAGACACGGGATCTTCACGTCTTCGATGGGGAACTTGTAGTCGTACGTGATCTCCTCGTTCACGTTGATCTGCTGTTTGGAGTAAATCACGATCTTCTTCTGCGACTCCACCGTGATGACTTTGGCGTAGCAGTTCGGCTGTTTTTGGGGGGAGGGGGGTGGGGTGGGGAAGGAGAGGAAATCGAAGAGTTAGAAGATTAAAAGATTTTGTGCGTTGTTTGTTTGCAGCCAGGATTTGAGACTGGGATTAGGAGGGAGACAGAGAGCGAGAGAGAGAGATAGAGGGAGGGAGGAGAGAGGGGGAGGATGGAAGGATTGAGAGGGAGGAGAGAGAGGGAAAGAGGACGGGGGTGTGGGGGGGAAGAGAGGGGGGAAGAGAAAGAAGAGAGAAAGAAAGAGAGGAGAGTAAGAGGAGGGAGGGGGAGAAGAGAGGAATGAGCTACTCACGTTACAGCTGTGGTTAATAAACCGGGCGAAGTTGCCGCATTTGGTGGCATCGATGATGGAGTCGTGATCCACCCGGAACATGTAGCTGCTGCCGATCCCCTCGTCCTCGTATCGTTTCTCCCGCATGTCAGCAATCACCTGGGGGGAGAGGGGAGAGTGTGAGGGAGTGGGGGGGGGGGGAAGAGGGGAGGGTTGAGTTGGCACTGTGCGTGTATTGGAGGGGAGGTAGGGGAGTGTTGTGTTGGCTCTGTGCGGATGTTGGGGGTGGGGTGGGTGGGGGGGGAGAGGAGTATCAAGCTGGCTCTGTGTGTGTATGGGTGGGGGGGTATAGGGGAGTGTTGAGTTGGCTCTGTGTGTTTGTACCTGTCGGATGTTCTGCCCCACGTACTCGATGACCATCTCGTCGGCAGCGATGGGCTCCATGGCAAACAGCCCCCACTCGTGGATGTGGCTCTTCGAGAACCTCAGCTTCTTCCTTCGGAACTGTGGGCGGCGTCAGCAAACAGTCAGACCCCAGCACTGGGGCAATCCTCCCCCCCCCCCATCCCCTCCCCCCTTGCCCCAGGTTGCCACCAAATGTTCCCAAGGCTCCAACCACAGTCAGCAACACTTATGCCACCCGCCCGTTACAGAGTGGAGATCTATCTTCTAGCAAGTCCCAGTGTCTCAGGCACAGTGCCCACTCCCACCCCCTGCAGCCTCCAACTCCGCTGCAATCCCCCTCCCCTCCACTCTCACTTCCCTCATGTGTCAATAAATACTTTCTGGTGTCTGTAAGTGCAGGAGCGAGCACAGAAGTGAGGAGCGAGTGAGAGAGCGTGGAAGTGAAGGAGCAAGCGATACAGTGTGGAGCGAGAGAACGCAGGAGCCAACGAACGAGCGTGGAGATCCAGGAGTGAGGATTAGGAGTGAAGTAATGAAGAGCGAGAGGTTGAAGGAGTGAGGCAATGAAGAGCGAGCGCGGAGTTGAGGTGAGGGTGCAGTCAGGCTGCACACCTTGAGCTGGTTGAACTTGAGGAGGTCGCTGTCGGCGGGCAGCCCCCCCATGAAGGAGGACAGGAGGCGTCGCTGCTCTGATCGCCTCTCGGAGCCCGCCCGGGTGGAGGCGTGAGGTTGGGCTGGAATGCTCATTCCCTGGGGAGAGATAGGCTGGACATCAGACCCCAACACAGCAATCTCTCCGCCCCCCCCCCCACTGCACCCCACAAACACCACGGCAATGTCCATCCTCCCTGCCCCCCCCCCCACTCCCCCCCCTAATCATGCGCCTGGCCACACATATCTTAATCAACACCAAGGGCACCACTAGAGTGCTCTATCCACACTGTGTTTCACATCAATTTAATTCTCACTGACCTCCCCCCACACACCCCCCACCACACACACACACACACACACACACACACACAGATAATTATCTTTAAAATAAAGAGAGGAGGAGATTGTGTAAATCAAGTGTAAACACAGGTAGAATTCGCCATGTGTAAACCATGTGTAAACATGGATTGTCAACGGCAAAATTAAATTCTTTGTGGCCTCTGTGTATTGACAGTTTGCACACGGAGCATTCAGAGATCCCAGGGCTGAAAGTCCGGCTCTCTCTGAGCTATTCTTGGTGGGGGGGTGGTGGGGTGTGAGGAATGGGAAGCCCGCCGCCTCCCCTTACCTGTGTGTCTGTTGGGGGCTCATCCACGGGGGTGCCGCTGATGTTGAGGTATTTGGCTTTGTCTTTCTTGCTGATCTTGTAGTAGCCCTCGCTGCGCGCACAGCCCGTCACGTGCTCCCTCAGCCCGTCCTCCTTCTTCTTCCTCTTCACCTTGGGCACGTTGGTGCGTGAGAGGTGTTAAGGAAAATCCTCGGGGTGGGGGGGGGGTGGGGGGGGCAAGAAGGGGAGGAGCGCAGCGGGCCAGTCCGCTTAGCGCTCGCACCCCTCAGTGCGCTTCACAGAATAGACATATGAACATAGGAATTAGGAACCATTCAGCCCCTCGAGCCTGTGCCCCACCATTCAATAAGATCATGGCTGATCTTCTAACCCAATTCCATCTGCCCGCCTTATCCCCATATCCCTTAATCCCTCTATCCTTTAGAAATCTATCAATCTCAGTCTTGAATATGTTCAAGGACTGAGCAGCTACAGCCTCTGGGGTCGAGAATTCCATAAATTCACTACCCTCTGAGTGAAGAAGTGTTTCCTCAACTCTGTTCGAAGGGGCTGTCCCTTAATCTTAAGACTGTGACCCATGGTTCTAGATTCTCCAAACAGCACGAGAAAAAAAGAACACAGGAAAGCCTAGACGAAAGAAGACTGAGGACCATCAAGTTCTCCTTCCACCATCCACCGGCTATATACTGTATCCCCAGATATTATTTCCTAAGAGAAATCCATCTCATTAACTTTTGAAAGAATCGAAACTTTCTGGTTCCATACATTTGCTGCTCGCTCAGGCAAGTAGTGTTTCCAACGAACGCGAGTAAAGGATATAGGGATGATGGACCCAGAGGGTGTCGTTGAGACAGTCCATGCAGTTGTCCTGCTGTAGCAGCTTGTCGTAGGTCAGCTTCATGAACTTGACATCTTCCTCATCCATCCCCTCGTTCCAGATGTCGTACAGGATGGTCATCTCCTCGAACTCCGAGCGGGAGCGGAACAGGGAGCGCGGGGGAGGGGGCTCGGGGGAAGGGAGCCTTTCGTACCACTCCAGCTCGTGCCGCTTCCGCTGCTTCCGGCCCAACGGGTCCCTGGGACGTCCTCGCTCCTTCCGGGCCTCCACGCTCTCGGCCTCACACTTGACGGGCAGTAACGGCAGCCTGCTTCTGTCGTCGCCGGTCCTGCTCTCCCAGGCGGGAACGCTCTCTGCCCGCCGCTCCGCCGATTCTTCCCGAAAGTCCAGGGTGACGGCCGCCGGGTCTTTCGCTCCGGCCGGAGCAGCTTCTCGCGGCTCCGACAAGTCTCTGTGGTCGGTGTCAGCAAGTCCTGGCCTCTCCGGGCGTGCGCACACCTTCACCTCGGCCTGCTCCTCTTCCTCCCCCCGCTCGAACCTTTGTTCAGGAACGCCACCGGGAGGGATCGTCGGGAAAAGAGCCGAAGGTTCGGACACCTCGGCCTCGCTCCGCGGCTCCTCCGGCTCAGGCTCCGGCCGGCTCAGCGCGGTTGCCAGCTTGGCTGAGGGGGCCGGGACCGGGACGGGGACGGGAACGCAGATGGGAACGGGAGCAGGCGGGACAGGAAGGGAGTCAGCGGGAAGCTTAGAGGAGCCGAGGGACAGGCTCAGGGGAGAGAGAGTGAGAGGGAGAGAGAGGGAGAGAGGGAGGGACGGAGGGATGAGGTTGTTCAGACTGAGGACCGGTGACGCTCGCTCCCACTCCGAGTCCAGTGAGGATTTCTTACACACCGAGAGTGGAGCCGCCGCCGCTCCGGGCTCCGGGAAAACTCCGCAGAAGCTGAAGTCCCGGCCGGGGGTGCGTGGAATGGGGGCCAGGCCGGGGGAGTGGGAGGGGTAGCTGAAAGGGCTGGGGGATCCCCCGGGGGTTAGGCTGTGGCCGCTGAGGGGGCTTCGGCGCCGGGGGTGGGGGGCACAGGCTCAGCCTGCCCGTGCGACCCCGCGACCCCCCGCATGGGGTCAGGGGTGAAGTCCCGCCCGGGAGTCCGGGGTGGGCCCTCCTCAGACACGCTCTTGCCCAGGGTCGGGCGCTCGGTTGGGGTGGGGGGGAGCCGGGGGGGCTCCGCGGTGAGGGGGTGTGTGACGAGCTCCCTCCCCGGTGTCCGTGGTACATCCACCTTCGGCTCCTGGCCTCCCGGTGAGGTCAGCGTCTCTCTACCCCCCGTGGCCGGTTCTGGTTCTGGCTCCGGCTCTCGCTCCGGCTCGGGAACCACCAGCTCTGGATCCTGCTTTCCGGGAATGTCGCTCTCGCTCTCCGGCGCTCCGGCCGGCGATCCAATGGGAGTGGGCGGCCGGACGGGCCCTTCCTCGCTCACTGCCAACTCCGGGACCTCGGCTTCCGGCGCCGGCTCTGGCTCCAGGGCTAAGGCAGGTAAACGGGAACAGAGATCAGAGACCAACCACAGCCCCTCACACACCCTCACAGACCCTCCCTCACACCCCCCCCCACCCCAGACCCCTCTCCCCAGCTCCAGGCCCAACCTCCTGCCCCAAGGCCCGTCCCTCGGTTACCTGGTGGTGACGGCGGCCGCTTTAAATCCATCTCCACCGTCGTAGTCGCCTCCTCCTCCTCCTCCTCTTCCCCCGGCACCGGCCCCTCCAGGACATCCATCACCAACACAGTCACCGGCTCCGTCTGCGCATCCCCGGCCTCCAGCCCCGGCTCTACCTCCGCCGCAGCCGACAGCAGACTCTCCCTCTCCTCCTCTTCTTCTTCCTCTTCCCTCTCCCCCGCCTCCTCCCCTTCCTGTTCTTCCTCATCCTCCTCCTCCTCCTCCTCTTCCTCGGAGCTGGACTCGTATTCCGAGGACTCGTCGCTGTCGTCCGACGACTCGATCTCAGCTTTGGACGAGGCGGCGCTGGTCACTTCGTCTGCGCAGCACACACAGTGTCGCCGCGGTTACACGGCGTTGCCAGATGGTTTAATGGTCGGTTACGTTTAACTGAATCGCTTTAGTGCGCCGGATTGTGAGGATTGTGAGCTCACACTGAACCCCAGATCCTCAACGACCACAATAATAAGAATAATCCTTGATATAGCGCCTTATCACGTCGTTGAGACGTCTCAAAGCGCTTGATGACACTGGCTGTGAAGTGTAGTTACTGTGCGTGCTCTGTAGGTAAACACTGCGAGTCAGAGGGGCGGGGGGGGAGGGGGGGGGGGGGCGGCGCAGGGGACATGATCAAGGCCTCACCTTCGTCAGAGTCCAGCTCCTCCTTCTCACTGGTCTCGGCGTCCGCATCTTCATCATCGTCATCGTCCTCGTCCTCCTCCTAGAAGCACCAGCACAATGAGGAGGGGTCTGAGCGAGAGAGCACGTGAGGGTCTCTCTCTCTCTCTCGCACGCGCTGGTCAGGGCAGCATCAGAAAATCTCGATGGGGGGGTGGAGGGGGAGGGGTGGAGAGATGCGGTGCAGTCAAAGACAAAAATCTTTTGACAGATTTTCAAAGCAGCGAGTGATGCTGAGGAGGTTTGTAGATGGAGTGTGTGTGTGCGTGTGTGTGTGGGGGGGGTCGCGGGGGGAGAAGAGTGGCTGAGTTCTCACTGGGGAGAGCAAGGCTGGGAAGGGGAGGGAGGAGAGGGCGCGAGGCCGGGGTGGGAGCAGATGACAATGAAGTTGAACCTTTTCGGATGAGGCTTTGGCTGAGATCTCGTCCTCATCTTCGTCTTTCTCCGAGAAGGACTCTTCCTCTTCCTCCTCCTTGCCGGATGTCTCCTCCTCCTCCTCCCCCTCGCTGTCCAGTTTCAGGGCTTTGGCCGGTTTGCGCCGCTCGCTCACAGACTCCAGGTCTCTCTTGGACATCTCCGAGGAGTGACTGGCCACGTCCGACATGTCCCGGTCTCGCTCCGACTCTGAGCCAGGCCACAGGGGAGAAGTCAGATCCGAGAGGCCGGCAAAGCCAACCTCACGGCAAAACCAAACACAACCGATTCCAACGGCCAAGCCCAACATCGCCAGAGTTGGTGACTCAGAACAACAATAACAACATATTGCATTTACACAACGGAGGGTGAATGGCGACGCGGTCAAAAGGAAGGACTCGATAATAATAATAATCCTTGCATTTGATATAAAAGCCTCATCGCATCGTTGAGACGTCTCAAAGCGCTTCACAGAACACAGATCGCAACGTGGATCGACTGCGTATGCTGTGGGTGAAACGTGGCAGCCAACTGCGTACAGGAGAGTCCCACAAACAGTCGTAATAGAGAAAGGGAGAGAGAGAGATCCCAATTCTCTTTTCCCAATAGCACTGTGGGAGAGCTTTCCTGTCTGCCCGAGCAGCGCACAGACCAGACCCGCTGTTAAGCAAAATGCAAACGAACCTTCGTCATCGTCGTCCAGAGGAGTGGACGGTCGGATCCGCTTCTGATCTCCAGCGCAGGCCGGGTCTGGGGGCTCCTTCCTCTTCACCTGTGAACCCACCGCAGAGAGAGTGGTGGGGGTTGGGGGGGAGGGGGAAAGGGAGAATCAGATAAGGCAGGTCTCCCCAGGAGAGAGAGAGAGAGAGAGAGAAACTCCCTTCTCTTTTCCAACAGCGACACAGTGGGTCTTTAACTTCCACCTTAACAGGACACTGACGCGGACCTCGGTTTAATAACGTCTGGTTTGAAGGACTCGGCGCTTGACCATTGGGGGGGTGGGGAGAGAGAACCCTCCTCCCCAGCGCTCGATTGCTGGAGCCTCAGCTATTACTGTGAGCTCAGTGTACCTCCCCCCACAATGTGACGGATTTAAATCCAGTCACTGCTGACTCCCCAGGCAAGAGAAGAGAGAGAGAAAGAGAGAGTGTATTCATAAGCACTGAGAGCGAGCGATCTCCTACCTTAAAAGAGGGCAGACGGATGGCTCCCCTCAGGCCCATACCCAGGCCCATGCCCTCGTACCCCAGCCCCTCCCCTTTATGCCAGTTTTCCAGCAAACACGTGGAAGCCTGAGCCGAGGTCTCCTTGGCTTTAGGCCTCTCGTCGTCCTTGATCAGGTCCGTTGATTTGATGGGAGTTTGCGAGGTCTGCGGAGGGAGAGAGAGAGAGAGAGAGACCTTTAAATAGTAATACATAACAATCTTTGCAATTCGATACAGCGCCTTAACATGTACGTCACAGCGTCTCAAAGTGCTTCACAGGCTGCACTGTAAAGTGTAGTGACTGTGTGTTTTGTGGGTGACACACACACACACAGATACTGTGACTCCATCTGGATTCACTGATGGACATGATACCCGGCTTTGCCACTGGGTGGCGATAGTGAGGGCTCATCTTTCTTTGTTGCAGATCAATAATGTGAAGTTTCATATGAAAACGGCAACACGTGGCGCGTGTGTGTGTGCGTGTGATGTGTGTGTGGTGTATGTGGTGTGTGAGTGTGTGTGTATGTGGTGCGTGTGTGTGATGTGTGTGTATGTATGTGAAATGTGTCTGTGTGTGTGTGTGCATGTATGTGGAATGTGTGCGTGTGTGTGCATGTATGTGGTGTGTGGGGTGTGTGTGCGTGTGTGTGCACGTATGTGGTGTGTGTGCATGTATGCGGAATGTGTGCGTGCATGTACGTGAAGTGTGTGTGTGTGTGTGTGTGTGTGCATGTATGAGGAGTGTGCGTGCATGTATGTGGGTGTGCATGCATGTGATGTGTGTGTGTGTGTGCGTATGTATGGGGCGGGGGGTGGCGGATGGACGCAGACCTACTCTCCCCGCCTGGCCGGCCGGCCGGCTCTCGGGAGTCGTGCCTGGTTTAAGAGCAGAACGCTCGGGTTCGAATCGGTTCCAGAACCCAGGCCCCTCGAGCCTGTCCTGCCATTAGATTGTCTCAACTCCAACCTTCCTCTTTGAGGGTGGTTATGGTCACCTCCTCTCTCCCTCCCCCCCCCCCCCAGCCCCACCGGCTCTGCATCTGAGATGCTGACCGGTGTCAGGGGTGCTGTATAAATACAAGTTGTTGTTGTCTGTTTGTATGTATGTGCGTCTGTGTGTGTGTACGTGCAACTGTGTGTGTGTACATGTGACTATGTGTGTGAGCGCCTCTGTGTGTGCGTATGTGTGTGTGTGTGTGCGCGCGCGCACGCGTCTGTCTGTGCGCGTGCGCACAAAGTGGGCGCTGTGTAAAACGCAAGCTGTCGGTGACCTGACCTGGCTGACCTTGGCTTTGCGTTCCTTCCGCTCCCACCACTCGTCGAAGGTCCTGAACGCCACCATCTCCACCATCTTGCGGATGAGGTCCCGCTTCATGATACTCTTCAGCTCCTTCATGACAGCCAGCAGCACGCCCTCGATGGTCGTCTTGTGGGGGTCCTCCTTCTTGGGCTCGGCGTAGCCCGGCGGTGGCACGGTGGGGTCGAACTTGGGCAGCGGCGTCCACTGCTGGCCGTGGGTGAGGTTGGCGCCCACCACGTAAGGCCGGTAGGGCTGCACACTACTGAACTGCACCCCCGCCCCCACGCCCACCCCGGCCGCCACGCCTACCCCGGCCGCCACCCCCACCCCTGCCCCGGCACTGACTCCAGTGGCCAAGAAGGGCGGGTAGTGGGATGGCCCTTGTGCCTGCATCATACGGCTCAACATCTGCGTCTGCATCTGGAAGGACATCTGCATGCTCCCCCACTGGGTGCCGATGCAGTTCATCAGGTCCATGGAGATCATGGGGTACATGCCCGGAGGGAAGGGAGGGAGATGGGGGAGCATGGGAGGTGGGGGTGGGGGAGGGGGTGGGGGAGGGGGCGGAGGAGGGGGCACGCCTGGTGGGCACAGGTCAGGCCGGGCCGGGAGAGGTGGGGGTGGGACGGTGACTGTGGGCGGAGGGGGGAGGGGAGGGGGCAGAGGGAAGCCCGGGGGTTGAGGGGGGAGCGGGGGGAATCCCGGAGGTGGGATGGAGATCGCTGGAGGGATGACCGCGGAGTTGGATGCGCTGACCACGATGGCTTTGGAGCAGTTGCCGCTGGTTATCGGGCTGCCCGGCGTCTCGTCGTCAGATATCTCCATGTCCTCACCCGAGGATTGGGGAGCCTACACACAGGGGGCACAGAGAGAGAGAGAGAGAGAGCGGTCAGAGACACTGCAAAGCTTCTGAATCCTAACGTTCAAAGAGAGGAGAGGAAAGGGAGAACGAGAGAGACATAGAGAGGGGAGAGAGAGAGAGAGAGAGAGAGAGAAGGAAAAAAAAACAAGAAGAAAAAACAGAAAGAGTCACTGCGCTTCAGGAAAAAGGGAGAGAGAGAGAGAGAGAGAGGGAAATGAACAGAGAGAGAGAAAGAGAGAGTGAGGAAGAGTAAAGGAAAAAAGAAAAAGGCAGAGAAAAAGCAAGAGAGAAAGAGATAACAAAGAAAGAGAGAAAGGTAAAAGCAAGAGAAAAAGAAAGAAATGGCATTTTAATAGCCCACTACAACACCAAGACACAAGACATCTGAGAGCACTTTCCGGTGATTACTCTCCAGTGTAGTGACTGTTATGTACGCCCCTCAAAATCTCTCAAAACAGCCACGAGGTGAGCAACCAGTGTTATCGGGAGGGGATTGAGGGCCAGGATACAGGGAGAGAGAGAGAAACTCTTCTCTGCGTCCCAACAGCGCCGTGGGATCTTTAACTTACACCTGAGCAGAGAGCAGACCGCGCGCGCCCTCGGTTTTAATGACTTATCCGAAAAACAGAGACCAACAGTGAACCCCCCCACCACCCGCACTGGAACATCAGCCCGGACTGTGAGCACAAAGAGTCCCCCCCACCGTCCCCCTCCCTCCCGGGAGAGTGGCCGAGCCACAGATTCATGTCCCAAGTCCGAAAGTTTGTTAACATTTTCCTTGAAATGCTCAAATTGATGGAGGTTTTCAAGAGATTTATGGACGGTTCATTGTCAAAGGTCAAGATTTCAAGGGGTCGCAGGTGGGCGGGGACGGGCGGGTGGGGGGCGCGGGGAAGAGGCCCTTGTTGCTTTAACCAGGATTAACCTCTCCCTGCCCAAAATAACAAACCGCCAATAAAAGTCTCCTTCGCACAATGTCACAGATCGTGGTAAGAAAAGAAAGATTTAGGAAAATAATCCTCATTCTGGGACACTTATTATAACAATAAAACACCTGTTTCTCCCTGTCCAGCTGTTTAAGACGCTGCGGCTGATGTGAACGACTGACTGACATCTACAGGTGTCCGTCAGGACTCGTCTCTCCGAGGGTAAAAAGACCCATCCACATTCCCCCCCCCCCCCCCCACACACACACACTTACGAGCCCTCTCCACAGGAACCCACGTTCACTGTCTGATAAAAGGGAATCATGGGCAAGAGACTCCCCCACCACCCTTGCCCACCCGTCCCCGTCCCCCGCCACCATCTTGCATTTGATGCAGCGCTTCATCACGTCATCGAGACGTCTCAAAAGCGCTCCACAGGATACACTGTAAAGTGTAGTGATTGCGTGTTTTGTGGGCGTCCCACAAACAGTCGTGGATTGAGTGATCAAATTATTATTCATTTCTTTTCATAAGGAAAGGATGAAAGAGATTGTAATGTGTGCGGTGTGTGTGTGTGTGTGGGTGGGTGGTGGGGGGTGGGTGGGGGGACATAGAAAGAGAGAGAGAGAGGCCAGAGTGGTGATGAAAGATATATTCCAAGGTGGGAGCCTCCTGCATACAGTGAGTGAGGCGTCACCAGTGAGGGAACTCTGTGTACTGTAAGACGGTGGTGTGTAGGGGTGGGGTGTGTGGGGGGAGGCACAGGTCTGATCCTGTGTGTGTGGTGTGTGTGTGTGGGGCGGGAGGGGAGGGGGAGGGCGTGGGGGGGAAGCGAGCGCTACAACGCAACAGCACAAGGCAAGCCCCGGCTCTGCTGTGAATGAGATCAGATTTCCACATAGACGCCCATTTGCCTTCTTCACACATCACATGCTGGTCTGTCACACACATACACACACACGCACGCACACACACGCACACGCACACGCACACACGCACAGCTCTGGCTGGCTTCCAAGAGGCCACAGCGTCTGAGCCAAGAGAGCACGAGAGTGAGAGAGAGGAGAGAGAGAGAGAAAGAGGGAACGAGAGAAAGAGAGAGTTGTTTTTTTGTCGTTCCGCCCCCCCCCCCCCCCCCCCAACTCTCTCTCTCTCTCTCTCTCGCGAGTTTGTTTTGTGTCATTTCCTTTCTGGATTGCGTCTCATTAACTCTCAGGCACCAACCCATATACCCGGCAGTTTGCAACCGTGGAGGATGGGGTGGGGGGGGGGGCGGCGGAGAGAGAGAGAGAGAGAGAGAGAGAGAGAACCTCACCAGAGTACAGGAAGGAAGGAACGTTTAATCAGTTAAATGGCCTAATAGCCCCCACCATTCTCTCTCCACCCTCCCACCCGCCCGCCTCACTCACACTCACACACACACACACACACACACACACAAAATCTCTCTCTCTCTCTCTCCAGGTCTTTATCTCAACAGCTGCATCGATAAGATCCGCCGGCAACATCGCAGCCAAGAATGCGGTCACTCAATCCACCGCCGCCCGTGGGACGGTCGCTCCGCTTTGCCGTATATTCTGTGAAGCGCTTTGAAGTGATAATGCGCTGTACCTAATGCCGGGATTATTACTGTGATTATAAAAAAAGTACTCGGCATTTCCCTGCGCGCCGGGCATCCCGTAATAAACGCTACCCTCGCCGCGAGCACCCCCACCTCTCTCCCCCCACCTCTCTCCCCCCACCTCTCTCCCCCCACAGTCGCGTTTATTATGGGATGGCCGGCCAATTTCCGAGCCCTCGTTTGTACACCAGACCGACGGGTGAGGTCACCCTTCGAGGCTCTTTATGGCAGTTACCGCTCAGTGTAGTGACTATTTCCCCCCCCCCCCACCCCCGCCGTTCGTTTCATCCCACACGCAGCGAAAAAGAAACGAGTCACGTTATCCGGTCAGCGTCGGCCAGGACCCCGGGGCACCGACCCCCCTCACGGTTACCTCAGGCCCAGCCGGGGCGGGGGGGGGCTGGAATAGCTGCATTGTCCTCACTTACCTCTTCGTCGGGCGGGTCGGGCGGTAGCGGGGGCGGGGGCGACAGTTGGGCGTTTTCCTGTCCCGTGTCTGGGGCCTCAGGGGGAGCGGGGAAGTGACATGTCTGTCCAGCCTGGTCCACAGGGGTGGTCCCGGCCTCCGAGCCAGGCCTGGAGTTAGCGTTGAGGTTGGGGTTGACCGTGTCCGTAACAAGTTCGTCCTCCTCGTCCGAGTCCGGCAGGGGCGTGGGGCTGATGTCCTCCAAGCCTGTGCTGGGGGGCCGCGAGGAGGGTCCCAGGCCTCGGGGCGGGAGGGCCGAGGCCAGCGGGGAGAGCTGCGAGGACGAGGAGGAGACGGGGCTGGGCTCCATCTTGACTTCGCCGTCCGAGTCGTGCTCGGTCAGGAAGGGCAGCTTGGTCCTCTGCTCCTTCAGCAGCATCTCGATGCGAGAGTCCAGGCTGTTGGGGAGACTAGGCCCGACGGCGGCGGCGATGGCGGCGATGAGGGCAGCGGGCTCCGAGACGAGAGTCTCGGGCGTGAGCGAGCGCTCGGGGGTGATTTCCCGAAGGGTGCAGTCGCCGGCGGTGGGTCGCTGCTCCCGTCGCCCGGCAACGGCTCCTCCGGCCGGTCGGGGGCTGGGTGTGTCGGCGTGGAGTCGTGGTTGTGGGCGTAGTGTTCCGTGGGCGGCCTGCGGTAGCCGTGCTCGCGGGGAGCTTGCGGTGCGGGCTCCGGGGGCCGGGTGTAGGCCGGGAGAGGGGGGGCTGTGGCGGAGGAGGCTGTGTGCAGGCTCTGGTAAGGGCTGATAGGCCCCGGGTAGGCCGCACCGGCCTGGCCCAGCGGGTAGGCCCCAGACTCCGAGCGCGAGCCCTTGTAGCTGTTGTACCCCATCTCCCCGCTCCGGTAGGACCCTGGGTTGTGGCCGTACAGGTGTCCCAGGCGCCTGAACGATTCCTGGAAGCTGGCCTCGGCCCGCCGGGGCTTGTAACCAGGCTCCGGGGCGAAAGTGTAGGCCGGAGTGGTCTGCCTGCTGGAGTAGCTAGAGTCCTGGGAGTAAGGGGTCCCCTGGCGGGGGGTGTGTGGGGTGCCTTGGGAGGACTGGGGGGTATACTGGCTGTAGGAGTTGGGAGTGTCCTGCCGCAGGCTGGAGTAGGCCGTGTCGTGAGAGAAGGGGGTGCCGCTGTTGGGAGTGACCGACGAGGGCCCCATCGTCAGGTAGCTGTCTCCCTGCCGCACCTTCGGCAAATCGTTGGCCTGGTCAGGGTGGGTGTGTGAGGGGTGGGGTGGGGGGGGGTGTGGTTGAAAGAAAAAAAGAAGATTTAGACACATTTCTTTCCCGAAAGCTCCCCCCTCCCTCCCACCCCAACATCGAACGAGATGTGAAACCGAGCTCCCCGCCTCTATGCCCCATTCAGGTGGACGTTAAGCGTCTCCCGGGGCGCTATCCGGGAAGAGAAGGGGGTCTCTCTCTCTCCCTCTCTCCCTCCCTCCACCCCCCCAGCCCCCACCCCGAGTGTCTTGGCCAACAATCCCCCAAATAAAACCGGTCGCTCGCTCTACGACTGGGACGCTGTCCGATGGACAAACATCGGTCATAAGCCACAGTCGCTGGTCTCATCTCCGGCTGAAGAGGTTCGAAGGTAGATGATGATGATGATGATTATTATTATTATTATTATTATTAAGGGAGAGCGGGTACCTGCGGGAGCTCGCTGCTGGCGGGTGGGGAGGTTTCCGGTAAGGTCTCTGTGCCCACGGGGAGAGTCTGAGGTGTGAACTGGCCGCTCACCAGCAGTTCGTAATATCTCAGTCGGTGCTCTCCTGTGGGGTGGGGGGGGGGGGTCAGAGACAGCACCATTATCACACAATACCCTCACACACACACACACACACACACACACCCGCGCCCCCCCACCCCCACACGCTCACCAGGCTACACACATGCGCCCCACCCGCACGCCACCCGCACGCACAATCACGCCACCAGCGCTCACGCACGCAAAACCACCAGGCTACACACACACACACGCACCCACACACACACACGCGCGCGCACAACCACGCCACACACACAACCACGCCACACACACAGGCTAAACGTGTTGCCCGCAAAAAATGTCACTCCACTTTACAATATACCCTGTGAAGCGCTGTAAGACATCTCAATGACAGAAGGCGCTATATCAAAAGCAAAGATTATTACATTATTTTTATATACACACACACACACAACCAGGCTACACACACACACACACACACAACCAGGCTACACACACACACACACAACCAGGCTACACACACACACACACAACCAGGCTACACACACACACACACACACACAACCAGGCTACACACACACACACAACCAGGCTACACACACACACACAACCAGGCTACACACACACACACAACCAGGCTACACACACACACACACAACCAGGCTACACACACACACACAAAAAACCACGCCCCACACACACAAAAAACTACGCCTCACACATACACACGCAACCACGCCACACACGCATATACACACACCCAACCACGCCACCCACACGCCGCGCGCGCCACACACACAACCGCGCCACACACCACCATGCCACACACACACCACCATGCCACACACACACACACAACGCCACACACACACACACACAACGTTACACACACCATGCCACACACATGCGCCACACACATGCACCACACACATGCGCCACACACATGCGCCACACACATGCCATATACACACAACCACGCCACACACGCCATATGGCCCCGTGCCCATGCGCCACAGCATGCCACACACGAGCGCCACAGCACGCCACACACACACACATTGGTTGTGTGTACGTGTGTGGATTGGTTGTGCGTGTGGTGTGGTTGTGCGTGCGGCGTGTGGTTGTGCGTGCGGCTGTGGCGCACTCCTTCCACCCAGTCAATGCGCGCAGGTCCAACCAATCCGTGCACACCCAACCAATCCACGCACACGCACACCCAACCAATCCACGCACACCCAACCAATCCACACACACGCACACCCAACCAATCCACACACACGCACACCCAACCAATCCACGCACACCCAACCAATCCACGCACACCCAACCAATCCACGCACACCCAACCAATCCACGCACACCCAACCAATCCACGCACACCCAACCAATCCACGCACACCCAACCAATCCACGCACACCCAACCAATCCACGCACACCCAACCAATCCACGCACACCCAACCAATCCACGCACACGCACACCCAACCAATCCACGCACACCCAACCAATCCACGCACACGCACACCCAACCAATCCACGCACACGCACACCCAACCAATCCACACACACAACCAATCCACACACACAACCAAACACACCCACTACTTACATACACATCCAGGCTACACACAACCACACTACATACAGACACACAACTGTGCTACACAACACATATACACACACATAACCAGGTTATATGCACACACATATACAGACACACACACATACAGATGCACATCCACATGCGCACGCATATACACGCAAGCACGCATATACATGCACACGCGCGCATACACACTCAAAGACAGATTTCATCCCATTTAATCAATCACAGTAAGACTCGTGTCGGTTTCCTAGCAACGTTCAACAACTTGTGTGTACACATGTGACTTCAAGCAAGTCCATATCACAACTTTAGAGCCCAGAGGGGGTGAGAGAGAGAGAGAAACAGTGCCAGTACCAGAGAAGGAGAGACCGAGAGACAGCGAGAGACAGACACAGAGTGACAGAGAGAGTGACAGAGAGAGAGACCGCGAGAGAAACATAGCGACAGACAGAGACAGCAAGAGAGACATGGAGACAGATTGAGACAACAACAGAGAGAGAGACAGAGAAGCAGTGACAGAGAACAAGAGAGAGAGCGAGAGACAGACAGTGACAGAGAGAGAGAGAGAGCAGCAGCGACAGAGAGAGTGGCACAGACATAGACAGAGAGTTTAACAAACTGCTGCTGGAGTTTGGCTGAGATTTAAGCACCTTTGGTGTCGAGCACCACGTGGATGATGTTGCCCATGACGGAGGTGCTGTGGAGATGCTGCACCGTCTCCTTGGCTCCCTTCACGGTAGCGAAGACCACCTTGGCGATGCCCAGATGCTTCTTGTTCTTGGGGTTGTACAGGATCTTGACCTCCTCCACCTCGCCGTACTTCTTACACATGTCCCGGAGGAACTCCTCGCGGACGTTGTCGTTCAGTTTGGCGAACGTCACCTGCTTGGGTGGCACTGGTCCCACGTACTGCTCGTCCACCTGTCAACGGGAACAAACAACACGTCCGGGGGCCACCGTTAACCATCAGCGGAGTTTCCGTGCGCAAGAACATAAATCATCACTTGGGCACTTCAATCCACGGCTGTTTGCGGGGACACTGCTGTGCGCAATTGGCTGCCACATTTCATTCACAAGATATACAGTCAATTCACTTGACAGTGTATCCTGCGAAGCGCTTTGAGACGTCTCGAGGACGCGATAAGGCGCTGTGTCAAATGCAAGGATTATTATTATTATAGGACTTTGTTAGGCGAAAGAAGACCAATCTCCATCTATTTTGCCTTCCAGCATCCTGGCAGTCGCTTTGCACACGTCATGTTCCCAAACTATACGCTGTATCCCGAGATATTATTTCCTAACACAAATCTGTCTATAAGGACATAAGAGAAGCACCTTAGCGTGGTGGCTCGCTCTCTCACTCGCTCGCCTCGCAACACGTCAGCCTAATTTTGACAAACAAACCAGAGAAAGGAGGTTCTCCCACCCGGTGTCCTGGCGGACAATCACATGTTGTTAAATGACTGTCCAGCGTGTGGCTGACAGTGGAGTTTGGCTGTGTGTGTTTATGTACAGAGACCTGTAGTGCAGTGGTTAGCACGCTCGCCTCGAAGTGAGAGGACCCGGGTTTGATTCCCTGACAGGGCGAAACCTTAGGCACGTTTCCTTACTCCACACGCTTCCGTTTACCTAGCAGTAAGTAGGAACCCGGTTGTTAGTTGATTGGCAGATCAATTTCCGGGGATAATAATCCCTCCAAAAAAAAAAAAAAACTTGGTCACTCAATCCACGACTGTTTGTAGGACACTGCTGTGCGCAATTGCCGTGTTTCACCCACAAAATACACAGTCAATCCATTTTACAAAGTGTCCTGTGAAGCGCTTTGAGACGTCTCAATGATGTGATAAGGCGCTATATTGAATGTAAAGCTTATAACTTATTATAAGTTTACTCCGTGCGCACTTTCCCAATGCTTCCTCATATTAATAAGAATCATTTTATTATTAAAAACAGAATTGAGAATAAACGAGAATAATTTAATAGTGATTTAAGCTCTTTGTTTTCCTATCAGTGGGTTACACGTGTGCTGGGTTGGGCTGTCAGTGGGGAAACACTTCCCGTTATTTTACCTTGAATTTTGGAATCGGTAAATCCAGCTCTTTGCTTTTGGTCCATATGCGTCCAACTCGGGGGTCTCTGACCATGTCCACCGGGGGGATGCCAGGATTCTGTAACGATGAGGATCGGGGAGAGGGAAAGTGTAGTAAAGAGCCAAGTGTAGTATAGACATAGACACAGTATAGAGGGATACACACATGCACACAATAAACAGAGACATGCACAAATAGTAAAGAGACAGATATAGTACAGAAGGACACACACACACATACACACACACACACACACACATACACACAGAGTAAAGAGAGACAGGTAGTATAGAGGGATGGACACAAAGAGTAAAGAGGGACACACACGCACACACACACAAACAGTAGAGGGACACACACACACACACACACACACACACACAGAGTAAAGAGGGATACACACACAGTAGGGAAGGACACAACATACAGACAGTACAGAGGGAGACAGACACAGCACACAGAGAGAGAGAAGGAGAGAGACACTCACAGTATAAGAGAGAGACAGCACAGACAGAAAGAGAGAGACACACACACACAGTACAGAGGGAGAGAGAGAGACACACACACACAGTACAGAGGGAGAGAGAGAGACACACACACACACACACACACAGTACAGAGGGAGACACACACACACACACAGTACAGAGGGAGAGACACATACACACAGTACAGAGGGAGAGACACACACACACACACAGTACAGAGGGAGAGACACACACACAGTACAGAGGGAGAGACACACACACACACAGTACAGAGGGAGAGACACACACACACAGTAGAGGGAGAGACACACACAGAGTAGAGGGAGACACACACACACACACACACAGTACAGGGGGAGAGACACACACACACAGTAGAGGGAGAGACACACACACACAGTACAGAGGGAGAGACACACACACACAGTACAGAGGGAGAGACACACACACACAGTACAGAGGGAGACACAC